>NC_141890.1:17907965-18210995 GCF_030686135.1 Camelina sativa | reverse complement strand
CATTGTTGATATTACGCCTGGATATGGGGTTTTAGGATATGACCGAGACTCCTATCATAAATCTGCGGTTCTGACGATTAAAGGATTGGAATTGGCACTGGTAGGTAGTGGTTTCAAAATCTACAAAACCATCCATGTCTCCGGAAACAGACTCCAAGGAGATATTCCAGAATCTATCGGTTTACTCAAGGAACTGATTGTGCTCAACATGTCAAACAACGCTTTCACTGGCCATATTCCACCATTTCTGTCAAAGTTGACCAATCTCCAATCACCTAGCCCAAACGGATTGTGGATTTTAGCAGGTTATGTATGCGGATTGACGGGTCGGCTTGCGGTATTCAAATATTAGATAAAAATAAATATTTAATATAGATACGTAACTATTTTTATATAATTTTAAATATATATCTTGTAAAAGTACTAGGTTAGACCCGCGCTACGTCGCGGGTTTGGTATTTGTTACTCTTTTTATATATTATATATGTATATTTGTTCATAAATTAATATCATAATTAATTAATTTTTTGAATATATTTTATTTAATATATAAGTATAATTTATACAAAATTTCAAATGATTTATGATTAATAATTTTTTATTTGCTCTGATTTTAGTAGTTTTATGTTACTACAATATTACCAATTCATATATTAATAAATACACGTTACATATAGGAGTATTAGTTTTACACAATAAATATATTGTAAATTACTTACATGTTTACATTTAATTCTTCATACCACTTGGCATGGGTTCGTTGCGTTTGTCTAAAAATCATATCCAGCTTTTGCATCGAGCAATTGATTAAAACGCTCACTCACTCGTTTTCCTACTCCTTTGTTCACATAAGAGTAAAAACTGCTCACATATATTAATGTTATAATCTGATTGGTTATTGCTTTGTCCATATAAAGAATAAAAATAGTTGACATGTATTAATGTTATAATCTGATTGGTTAGAGAATTTAATTGATGTGTCAACACCAACTTTAATGTTGAAGCTGATGTGTCACACCAGGAATGCAGCGCATCCTTCTTTTATTGTATAAAAATCATATGCAGCTTTTGTATCGAGCAATTGATTAAAACGCTCACTCACTCATTTTCCTATTGCTTTATTCACATAAGAGTAAAAACAACTCACATGTATTAATGTTATAATCTGATTGGTTATTGCTTTGTCCACGTAAAGAATAAATAGCTGACATGTATTAATGTTGTAATCTGATTGGTTAGAAAATTTAACTGATGTGTCAACACGAGCTTCAATGTTGAAACTGATGTGTCACACCAGGAATGCAACACATCCTTCTTTTATTGTATTGACAATACAATAAAACTTTGATGTTTTTCATTAGGTGATGACACCTCAAGTTTAACATTCAAGCTGGTGTTGACACATCAATTAAAATTACTAACCAATCAAATTAAAACAATTAATACATATCAATTTTTTTGTCTAGGTGGATTGTCTTCTTGTTTGTATCGATCAATTTTTTCAGAGAGAAAGAGGTTCATATCTATAGCCGTCCAAATCCGACATATCTTGTCGGCTTCTATGCCTAGACGAGGTCCGTTATCACCATTAACACGACTTCTCCTTTGTCGTGTACTTGTCGTCAACACAGCTTTTCCGTTGTCGTGTTCTTGTCGTTAACATGGTTTTTCGTGGCCATGTTTTTTTATAAATTAAATTTATTTAATATTAGTATATTACTATGATTAGTAAATAAATTAAAAGCATCTAAGATTTGGTATTTTGCAATTCCTAAAATTTTAATAGTTTTTATTGATATTTGTAGACATTAATAAATACATGTTATATATTACCTTTACAAAATAATAAGTGTAATGTATAGTCAATCTTAGTATTTTTATTTTATTCTCTCTTCTTATGTAAATAGCTTTTAACAAATTTTTGATATATTTTATATATTTTTCAAGACTAAAATACTTCAAAAACTATAAATTTTTTAGATTTAAAAATATTTATGATGCACAGCGATAATTTAAATTACAAAGGAAATATTTAATATAGTAGACCATAATAATTATTTAAAAAATAACTTAATAATTTATTTTAAACCAATTGATTATTTAATATAAAAATATTTTTCCAAAAATGTTATATTTCTTATTCTTTGGACTTTTTTTTTTTGTCAACCAAACATTAAATTAGAAAATAACTTCAAGGTTGGCTGCCCATACCGGAGGAAAAGAGACATATATATAAAGTTATTAATTGATTCCATAACTCATGGCTAATAACATACAAAAAAACACAGTCTGAACGTTAGCAGAATACTAAAATAATTTGACTATTATTCCAACACAGTCACACATTATAAATATAGATAAGAATATAATTTTTATATATAGATATATATGTCACTTTTATTTATAAACATGTTTTCTACTTTGATGTATTTGATTAATAATGTAATATTATAGAGTGAGACTATAATTTACAAAACTTAAATAATCATATTGAACTCATTATGAAAGATGTTGTCTACTTTTTAAAATTTTAGTATAATAATGAGGTGTATTATTTTTCTTAACTCTGTTGGTACATATATTTAACGGTGTGTTAGCTTTAAAATGCTTTAAACTAAGTGTTCTTATTTGTTATATTTTCATTAGATTTCATTTTCAAAGAGGTTTACATACCCTCAAGAGCTCACTTCAGCTTTTATATTTTTTTTCTTTGAATTTATATTTTCATTACGTTAGTAAAGCTCTTAAAATAGTCTATATAATTTTTTTTACTATCATCTATTTAAATTTTATTTTTTTCTTTGTAATACTTGGAATCAACAATGAGTTAGAAATAAAATTTGAAAATTTCCAAATTAATAATGCTATATAAACTGTGGGAAAAATCTAAAATATATATATATATATATATATTGTATATTTAATTTAATTTTGTTTTTCTTTCTACAAATTAAAAATCTATGTGTCATCCAAATTTTTAAAATGATTAAGGCTATTATTTGTTTTAATTGTATTAGTTATCTTTTAAAATTTATGTTTTTAATTAAAAAACTGATGTGGCAAGTTGAAAAGCTGATGTGTATTAATTAAAATATTTTGATTGGTTAAGTTTTTAAATGAGGTGTCAACTTCATATTTCACCAAAATGCTGATGTGTCAGCACTGGACAGAAACTTATATTACTTTTATTGTATTGATGTGATAACCCAAACAAATTTAATGTAAAAAAAACATCTATGAAAATCAATATAAACATTAATTTTATTTAAAACTAGGTACTATCCCGCGCATATGCGTGGGTTGTTTTATTAGTTATGTTAATTTATTTTAGTTTATGTAATAATTATAAAACTATGAGAATTTTCTGAGAATATTTTTTTAATAAACTTTTTTAAAATGGTATTTCTGAAAAGTGGTACTGAAAAATATGTATTTTTGAAATTCTCCCAAAAAATACATACATAACAAACAAGATGTATTTTTGATGTATTATGCAAACAATCAATAATACACTTTATTTATTCAAATCATACAATATCAAAATATACCATTTATTTAAAAATATTGTTAATGATAAAAAAAATTACTCTGATATTCAAAATTTACCTAAAACATTTAATAATCAAATTCCAAAATTATTTTCAAAGTATCAATTATATATATTTCCTATAAAATCATACGAAATATAAAAAAATTCTAACAAAATATATAATCATACTTTTATTAGAAGAGTTACAATTATAATTTATAGTGTGTTTGAATGAAAATGAACTGAAAAAATAGTCAATTCATAATTAATGTAATTTCAGTTTCAATTTAGTAGTACAATGTAGATTTAAAGTATAGATTAATGTACATTATTACATTTTTATTTAATTAAAAATATATATTATTTTCTTACCAATAAAGAGAGAGTGAAACCTTATAAAATCATATGAAATGCAATAAAAATCCCAAAGATTAATTTAATTTTTAATCTCTTTTATATTCACCTTAATTTAAGCTATATTGCTAGGTTAAATTCTATTGATTTCCTCTTTGTAGTAAAATTTTGGAAATGGAATATCAAACTGTTTTTTTTATAGAGAAAATCATTAAACATTACAAATTTTGAATTGAATAAACATGATAATGATCTTTATATAATTATATTTTGGATCCCAAGAACTAAATATAATGATGAGTATACAAAAAAAATGTATCACAAAATTTTTGGAGGTAAGAGAGAGTTAAATAATTTGATTGAATAATTCTACTATAATAGTTTATTTTGTTAAAACATTGCATACTTTTAAAAAATATATATACATGAATGAAGATGATTTCTTTAGCTTGATTCCCCCCCATTAGGCTTTGATAGAAATTAGTATCGTTGAATCTGCATTGATAATTGTTTTTTACAGTCACCAAAATTTTATTATACATATGTAATTGAAAATTAAAAATAATAAGAAGACAAAGAAGGAAGGAAGAAATGCATAAAACAAAGAACTAAAAATGAACAAAATATAAGATAAATCTGACAAAATACATAATCACACTCTTACCATGAGTTTTGAACCCAAACAAGAACATAATCAAAACAAAGAAATTATTTAGAATTTGAGATATGTGGATGATGATGTGAGAATGGTTATTTATAGGATTTCAAGTGATAAAAGTTACATTTCTAAAATAAATTAATTAGAGGAGTTATAATTATAATTTATAGTGTGTTTGAATTAAAATGAATGGAAAATAGTGGATGCATAATTAATATAATTTCAATTACAATTTAGTAGTAAAGTGTAGATTTAAAGTATAGATTAATATACACTAGGTTGTTTAGCCGCGATACTCGCGGCATGTTGCGTTTTGACTCTTTTTTTGTTATATTTGATGTAATTTAAGTTATAGTGGTAAGTTCATATCAATGATTTAACTTTTAGATGACTTTAGTACTAATGAAATAGTGAGGTTTCTGGATCTCAAAATTCCAAGATTTTGGATAACCAATTATCTAATTTTTTTTATTAAATTCATTTTTCTGACAAAAAAAAAAAAGAATCCTAACCACACTATTTCATTAGTACTAAAGTCATCTAAAAGTAATTGTAATGTTTTATTAAAATATATGTTGCATTACAAAAAAAAGCAAAATTAATTAGTATGTTTGTATTACACTTAGAGTTTTAAATTTGAAATATTTCAAGACATAAAAAGAGTAAAATTCATGAATGTAATATTGTCAAATACACTTACTCTTACCATACCAATTGAACCATTAACAAACATAATTTTATATGCAAATGCCATAGATGATAGATGGATTATAAATTTTTCTTTACTTCCGAATGTCCTACAACAAATAACATCTTGTATTATTAGATTACCATTATTTATACTATTACATATGTAAACGGATACTAATTCCGTTATTGACTCATCTGAACTAATCATTTAGATGATATTTATCTGTTAAACTATGATGCAACTTTTCATCTCCCCACTGCTGAATCTTCTTGACCCCAAATTTGACAACCATCCCCTTCTTCAAAAGTCAAAACATACGTCATATAACATATTAAAAACCTCATTAACATACTCGAAAATGTGAGCAAGAGTAAGGTAAGAATATTGAGATCTTAGGAAAACAAATTTCCACATGTTATTTTCAAATTTATAATTTGAGAAAAATATTGAAAGCTAAATGATGATTCACCTCAAAACTCTGCCACATATCTCTTTATCTATATGAAACGATCTCTTGAGGACCTCTCTTATACGGTCGAGTTCACACTGCATAAGTAAGCAAAAAGCCTCGTCCAATAATCAAAACTTGAGAAGCAAACCCCTCTTTGTGAGGAGCAGCAAGTGTCTTAAAGAACTTGCTCTGCAAGCAAGCAAAGAACAGAATAACAATCAAAATTAAAAGTCTCAGAATTTGAAGAGCATATAGATCTAGGATTAAGTGTTGTTATAAACCTGAAGTGGGTTGTAACTTGTAAGGAGAGGAAGCATCATATCCACATACATCCCATTTTCCTGTTGTGTTACCCAAATCTTCTAAAACAAAGTAAACACTTTTGTCTCCATAGCCACAACAACACCAGCTCTACAAAAAACCCAAACCTTTTAATACCTATTTTCATCAATCTCAATCGAAGATTCCAAATTTAAAAGCTTTAGATTTTACCTGTGGATTTGGGTCTGAAGCTTTGACAAGAAGGGTCAATGAAAAGCTTAGCTCCGGCGAAAGAGCTGCTCCCAATCCTTTCAAGGCAGCAGAAGGTTGAACGGCAGGTGTTTGTTGCAAAAGACACCATGTTTCTCTACTTGTTGTTATGAGTGGACTATGTATTTTGTTTAGTTGGAAAATCTGACTTAGCTCATTTGATGGTTTCTTCGTTTAGAGGTGGAAACATTTCGTTTACTTTGGTTAAGCAAACGAAATGTGGTGATGTCTTAATGTTTACTTACTATTTATAATTAAATAATGTAAAGCATTCGAAATTAATGCATGACTAATGAGAAAAATTACAAACGGATAGAAACGTTCAGAATTGTTAATGGATTGGTCTTCAAGGTTAGTGCATCCCACTTAAAAGAAAACAATAACTTAAATTAGGAGTAATTATGAAATTAATGTCTCCTTCTCTTACGACTTAATTACAAAAAATCAAATTTCAGTTACACAAATTAGTAAATTACTACTAATAAGAAAATTAATTTGGACATTTACTACTATAAAAATTAGACAAAATATAAAAATAAACAAAAAAACCAAATGGACCAATAAGGAGAGAGCAGAAGGTTACTCTTATGTATATGATTATTTTTAAAATTATTAATTATTAATTTTATTTTATTTTTTTAATATATTATTTAGGCCCGCGGCCAACTCGCTAACCCGTTGGATTTAGCGGGACGGGTTTGGACATAATTTTATGTTTGCGAGTTTAACGGGCCAGCCCGTCGGGTTCCGAAGATAGAAATTGCCTGCCGCGGACGGCCCAGATGGATGCGGACCGGCCTGACACTTCTATGTATATGTCACTGCGTCAGCCAATCTGAAGCTGAAGCAGACATGAACAGGTGCGGGTGGCTCTGTTATGAACAGAGGCTACAACATAATCCTCCGTAAAATCTTCGTCGTCGCCCCAACTTGTGGAAGACATCACTTTCTAATTGAAAGAAAAACTATACTAATTATGTATGACTAGTAATTCTTAAGCAATACCTTTGCTACATACACCTATACTCTATACTCTCTTTACATTAGAACTGAAGATGTAGTAAGTAGACCATTGACTATGAGAAACCAAATCCAATCTATCAAAAACAAAATACAAACATATTTTAAAGCTGAACCGGGGAAAAGAGAAAACTCGCTGATATTATTATTAAGAAAGCCAACAAAATACAACAATTTTGAAAAGAAGACAAAAAAACATTAAAGATAACTCAAGAAAAACTTTTTTTTTTTTTTTTACTATTTCTTTCTTCATTTCTTCGCCTTTAAAATTCCAATTAGGCGATCCTACAAAAGCATTTTATATATATGGTTGGTAACAGAAGATTACTCTTAGATCAAGAGAGAGATCTCTACTCCTTGTACTTCATCTCAGACATGAGGAATCCAGGCATCTCATAAGAGGCCGAGAACTTCTCAACGTCAGCCTTGAGCTGCTCGAGATCTGTGTTGTCCACCAAACCCTTGTTGAAGTCCTTCAACAACTTACCGAACTGCTTCTGGATGTCCAATGTCAATGTCACTGCACGGCTCAGGAATTCTCCTATCTGCTCAAAGTCCTTCTCCACCAATCCTCTTGAGGTCATAGCGGGTGTACCTACAAAAACACACATCTTTCTATGTTAGCGAGAGCCAACAATGAGATTCAATGGCTGGCTATAGTCATGAACAGTTCAGAACTCCGTCTTACCGATTCTTACACCTCCAGGAGCAAGAGCACTACTGTCTCCAAATACTGCATTCTTGTTCAATGTAATGCTGCACAGATCGCAGAGCTTCTCAACCTTGTTACCTAGCAAAAGCAGATTCATATAAAACATCAGGACTAGTTCCATATATAACATAGGGTCACAAAGGTGGTTTTCTTTTCTTTGAAATATTATTCACTCACCGGTCAATCCAAGAGGGCGAAGATCCCAGAGAACAAGGTGGTTCTCAGTTCCATTGGTCACAATCTGGTATCCCTTGCTCATCAGGTAGTTTCCAAGGGCAACAGCATTGGCTTTCACCTGTTTTGCATACACCTTGAAACCAGGAGTGTTGGCCTGCTTCAACGCAACAGCTAGAGCACCGATCTGGTGATTGTGGGGACCACCTTGAAGTGCAGGGAATACAGCAAAGTTGATTTTGTCCTCAAAGTCATAGACTGCACCCTCGGGTTGACCCTTCTTGGCTGGTTTTGGACCCTTCCTGTAGAAGATCATACCAGCCCTTGGACCCCTCAAACTCTTGTGGGTTGTGGTTGTCACAACGTCACAGTACTCAAACGGGTTTGCAGCTTCCTGTAAACATGATCAAAACTCAATCAGTTCTGTCGGTGAATGCAAAAAAAAAAAAACTCAATCTTGGCAACTAACATTAGTGTACTCACACCACTTTATCCGGTTGGTTTTAGTTACTGAATAGAATTGAAGATTTCCCATTGGTATATTCACTTACACATGCGAGTTGAGAAAAAGAAACAACGAGAAACTACATGGAACACACAAGTAAAATAAAACGACTAAAACAATGTGATATGATTCTTTCTTAGGAATAACCTCATTTGATAATACACCCTGAAAACACAAGACTTGAAACATGAATGTACACAGATATGAGACGAGACAGATCGCTAAATTGTAAACAGATATGAAATATGTGTAATTGAGTTTGATGTCAGAGTTCCACAAATCCAGATCTTCGTTCTAGACCATTCAAAACGCTTAACAAAACCAGATCAAACAATAAGATAAGGTATATGAAACACTAGATCAATACAAAAGAGAATAGGCTTATAATATACCTGAGCAGCAACGAGACCACTGATGTGAGCCATATCACAGAGCAAAAGAGCTCCAACCTTATCAGCAATAGCTCTCAATCTAGCGTAATCCCAATCCCTGGGATACGCACTACCACCACAGATGAGCAACTTAGGCCTGAAATCCAACGCCTTCTCTTCAAGCTTATCGTAGTCAATGTAACCAGTGGTGAAATTAACCTTGTAGGGAAGACTCTCAAAGTAGATCGAAGTCGCAGAGATCTTCTTACCACCAGATGTATAGTAACCATGAGTCAAATGACCACCTGAAGGCAGATCAAGCCCCATGATACGATCGTGAGGCTGGAGCAGAGCGGTGTAGGCGGCGAAATTCGCCGGAGATCCAGAGTAAGGCTGAACGTTAACGCCCCATTTCTCCGGATCGCAGTGGAAAGCTTCGAGAGCTCGCGAACGGCAAAGGTTCTCGATCTGATCGATGAACTCGTTACCTCCGTAGTACCGGTTACCAGGCATGCCTTCGGAGTATTTGTTGGTTAAGGCGCTTCCGAGAGCTTCGATGACGGCGAAGGAAGTGAAATTCTCGGAGGCGATGAGTTCGATTCCTCTACATTGACGACGCTTCTCCTTCTCGATCAGGTCGTGGATCTCTGGATCTACGGTGGTGAGAGGGGTGTTTCCCCATGAAGAGACTGGTTCCATCCTTTGGATGTGTTGTTGGAACGATGGATCTGAGATTGAGAGAGAGAGAGAGAGAGAGATCTGAGATTGAGAGAGTGAGGGAAGTGGGAAGAGAGGCGGTTGGGTTTAAAAGAGGAGAAGAAAGTGGATTAAATTACGGATTTGACCTTCTTTTGCTAATTTTGGTGTTGGTTGGTTAGGTGTGTGTGTGGTAGGAGAAACAAGCGGATCTGTTTTGACTGTTTTACCCTCTTACTAGTACCTTTCCCTTAATTAATCATGATTAGATAACTACTTAATACCTGAGTGCATTTAAGGTTGTTTTGGGTAAATCTCACTCTCAGATTATTTTTTTCAAATTTGTTTGTAGAAAAATTTACAAATATTTAATTTTTTTATTATTAAGTCACAAAAAGAAAAAAAAAATGTTTATAATTCAGAAAAGTGAAATTAAAATTGAAATAAAACATAGTGAAAAAGGCTTTGAGGGCCCATGGAATTGATTCAGCCCAGTGTTTTAATTACGTTTTTGACAAGAAACTGAAAACTCTTATGGTTTCAAATGATCGTTACATCTCTTTCCCAATATGGTTGGCGTGTTAAATTAGATCTTATGAATTGATATTTTGATGCAAAGCCACTTAACCAACGTTTCAACATTGTCTACCACGAAATTATTAGCCTGGTTGTGAATATTGCAACAATTTTGGGTCGTTACTGTTTTGCAGTCTTATGTATATGTTATTAGTCCATATAACACATTGGCTACAACTTCTGTTTCAAAGAAACCGCAACCAGTTAGTGATAACTTTATCTATGTAATCTTCTCAAGAAGTATTTTTGTATTTATAGCTTCATTAGCTTAGAAATTAGAATGTCATAATCTTACTGAATATCAAGAGCATGATTTTTATTATTTTCTGAAATATTTGTTATGTAGGTTTAAAATTTTTAAAAAAAAAACTTCTCGCAGTTGCTCTCTACGTAGTGGATATCCACCTATAAACGGTAATAGCTTCAAAAATTTGAAGACACACCTATAAACAGTGACGAACTAAATTCCCTTTAAATCTCATGTTTACTTATAGCCAAAATAGTCAATAAGCAAATTTTACTCGCATATTCTTGTTAACGATATAAGTGGCAAATGAAATATGTACAAGTTGTTATAACGGTATAGTTTGATGTTTTAGGGTATTTTCTTTGTTCCTAAAAGATTGAATTTCTCAAATTTTTTTTTTTCTTTTTTTTTTTTTAATTTTTTTACTCAAGTGAGAAAGAGGAGAGATGTGAAAAAAAAAGAAAAAAAAATACAGATTTAAACAATCAAAAGAAAAATAAATAAATAGATTAATTAGATTTCTCTGTCTTAATATGTGTGAAAAGTCTTAAACATTAAACTATTAGAGAAAAAAAAATACAGATTCAAACAATTAAAAGAAAAATAAATAAATAGATTAATTAGATTTTTCTGTTTTAATATGTGTGAAAATTTCTAAACGTTAAACTATTAGAGAGAGGAAGTATCATTTAGTAGACAATATTTTTGTTGTTAATTGTTATTCGCTAATTTAAGTTTGTTTCTTATATTGGCTATCACCAAATTTATATCAAACGAGCCATTAAACACACATTTTGGTGAACAAGTAATTTGTGGGTTAGTAGTAGTAGTTGGTAGCATCTCTTCGGAACCTTTTTTTCTGACGACATAGGAAGTACGCACTACACGATGGAGTTGTTATGGTATATATAAACACTGTTTGCTGATTATTATTTCATTGTTTCGTCTTTGGAATATAAACATGTAGTTAATGTTTGTTATACATAGAAAATGGCATATAACATGGTGATATGGGCCCGGGTTGGGGGAGGAGAGTTGGTAGTTTTGTATGTATGTGAGTCGGTGAGGGTCAAATTCGTCTTTGCATGTTTGAGATTTGGTTTTGTATGTTTGAGATTTGGTTTTGTGGTCATTAGATAGCAGCGTAGTGCCTCGTGGTAGTGGCAGATCTGAGGTCAACATGTGATGTGACCAAGATTTTCATTCAAAAAATTATTGGCAGCTACGCTACTTGAAGTATACACAAACACATAACCACACATACAAACAATATATAGATGTTCTGTTAACTGCGTGAACTATTGTTATCACATAAATATATCTATAAATAAATATAGGTTATGTGTACAACACCATAAACATTAAATTTTGGTCAGAATCTGGCTTTAACTAATAATCGACATTGACCAGTGTTGACCAGCATTGACCAGAAAAAATATTCAAAAAAATGTTTTTTTTTTCTTTTTTCTTAATAATATTTTTTTGTTTTAATGTAGTTTTGATAAATAAATAAAAAGATTAAATAATTTGTATAATTTCCTTACAAAAACAAAATAACAACAAAAAGTTATACAACAAAAAAAATACAAGAAAATTATATACCAAAAAAAATAAAAATTATATGACAAACCAAATTTGTAATATCTAGTAACTAATTTTGTTAATACAGAAAATATACCAAAAATAATATAATAAAACTAAACCACCAAAATTTTATGTGTAGTAGATTGTTTCATAAAACTATAACAAATATATACCTTTTCTTTTTAAAAATCATTTTTTTTTATTTTGTATTTTTAAAGGTGGGGGTTTTAAATATTTTTTTTAACTTTTTACTTATTTATAAGATTATGTCATTTGAAATATATCCAAGACATTACCAACTATTTATTTGTTTTTAATAAGAAAAACAAAGGAAGAAAATAATAAAAATTCTATTTATTTACATGAAAGACATATATCAAGAAGATAGTTAAAAAACAAAAGTTGATTTTGTAAAATCAAAAGTTGATCTATTAAAAAAAAGAAATAGTTGGCAATGCCTTGGATATATTTCAAATGACATAATCTTATAAATATGTAAAATATATATATATATATTTAAAACCCCATCTTTGAAAATACAAAACAAAAAAATAATTTTTAAAACGGAAAGGTATATATTTGTTATAGTTTTATAAAAAAATCTACTACACATAAAATTTTGGTGCTATAGTTTTATTATATTATTTTTGGTATATTTTATGTAATAACAAAATTAGTTACTAGATATACCACAAATTTTGTTTGTCATTTGGTTTTTTTGGTACATAATTTTCTTATATTTTTTTGTTGTTATATTTTGTTTTTGTAAATTACAAAAATCATTTTATATTTTATATTTATTTATAAAAAATATATGAAAACAAAAAATTATTATTTTTAAGAAAAAAATGAATATTTTTTCTAGTCAACACTAGTTAACGCCGGTCAACACTGGTCAATGCCGTATGCCGGCCAAAATTTAATGTTTATGGTGTTATACACATTACCTATGTTTGTTTATAGATGTCCTTATATAATGATAATAATTCACGTAATTAACAGGATATTTATATTGTTTATATATGTGGTCATGTGTTGGCATATACTTTAAGTAGCTCACAAACATTTTTCCATTTTCATTTTCTATACATAACAAAAAAAAGTATACATAAAATAATGAATTTAGAAAAATTGTCCTTTTTCAGGTGAATGAATAACTCAGTTTTCCCCAAAAAAAAAAAAAATTACTCAGTTAACGAAAATTCAACATTGTAACGTTAACTCAATTTAGAAAATTAAACGATAAGTACTATAAAATATTAGAAGTGAGAGTGTGAGAGTATGTACATATAATAAGTGTATAATCACGTTTTGGAGAATTTTTCCATGTGGGTAGATTAATAGAGGAGGACTTTTTTAATTGGGGGTACTTCACCAACCTCAGATTTCTAGGCTGCATAATTGGAAGTCCACCTAACAAAGAAAATAAAATACGAAAAAGTATATAGCCTTATGATATCGTTTCGTAACTAAAAATAATAATTCTTTTTGGGGTCGTGAATAATCATATGATAAAAGTAATGTGAAATTATTTTGTAACTCTTATTGAGGTGTCGACATGGTGACATGAGAGTGAGACTATTCTTTTACTAAATTAAAGTCGTACGATATTACTACTCCAAAAATATCTTCTTCTTAAGATATTTTATTACCTAGAAACAATCATTTCTTTCTTTTTATACTTCATTGTTTTGCCTAGACAAAGGAATGAAATACCAGATTTCAAGTTTTCAAGATAATTTTGTTATATTTTTGTGTATTTGAAAGATGATTTTTCCAATATTTTATTACATTTTAAAAATATTTTGATAGAGATTAATATTTTTCATATACTAAAAAATAGTTTTATTTTCATAAATTATTTTGTATTAAAAACCACTTAGTTCGGTTAATTCAAAAATTCCCTAGTTCTAGTTGTAAATAATATTCTTTCACGTTTTTTAATATTTCATATGATACTTTAAATAAATATAACCATTTTAATTTTTAACCTTTTCTTTTTTTAGATTTTGAAGTAAGAAAGGCGATTGTTTAGCTTTGATTCTCTTATGCCACGTATCATGGAAGAGTTGCAGGTTGCTAACCAAAAAAGTCCAAGCTATAATGATGGTTCGTTAGTGCAACTTTCAATCTTCAACAAAATGCTCGAATTTGCCTTGTTGATCTTTTGACTCCAATGTTGGATATGGGGTTTACCCAATATTTTAAAAGGGCCAAATATAAGATTCTTTAAAAGATAAAGCCCTATAGTCATAGATTTGGTCTGGCTATAGAGGTAAAATCGTCATTTGTGGAAGTCACAGAAGGAGCTCTAGGTTGATGGCCTAATATAAATACCAGATGTCATTATCAGAGCTCTGGATCCAAAATCTTGGCAATTAGAGAGAAAAGAGCAATTATTCTCGTATTAACTGCGCTTTAAAAAAAGCAATTTGGGAACCGGAAAAAGTTATGAGAATAAATTTCAAGAAATGGTTCGATAAGAGGGAAGTTCCTCGGAAGGAGAGCAAAGATTCAAGGACGAATCAGTCCTAAGTAGGGGAGAAATGTAACGACCCATTTCCCTAGTACCAGCGGTACATGAGATGGTATGTACGCGGTACATGAAATGGTATATCCGCGTATCCGGAAGAACCAGGACGTATCCGGAAGGATCAGGACTTATCCGGAAGGATCAGGACGTATCCGGAAGAATCAGGACGTATCCGGAAAGATCAGGACGTATCCAGAAGAATCAGGACGTATCCGGAAGGATCAGGACGTATCCGGAAGAATCAGGACGTACTTTGTACAGACCTCGGGACGAGAATTGGACGATGTCGGACGATATCAAGACGTACGTTGGACGTATGTAGGACGAACCATGGGTCAGAAAGGACAATGGCCATGAGTTTGATGGATGATGGGTAATCGAAAGGAAAATGGAGAGTTCGAGACTACCGAAGTAGTGAACATATGTTTGAACTGAAGAAAAAGGAATCATTGGCTTACATTGTAGATGATGCAGGCATGTAAGTTTCTGGATGAAAATGGAAGATTTCGGTATTTAGTCTAAGTGACAGTCCGAGTGGAAATGGGAGTGAAAGTCCTAGTGATAGTGATAGTGATAGTGAGAGTGATAGTGAAGTAGGACTATCTGGAAATGGTCGCATCGATGAACGATGGATCGGGCCGATGGACAAGGATGGATCTATTAGACTATGGACCGATGGATAGCCCGGGGGAGGGAAGAATCGGTAATCTTGCGGAGATTTAAGACGACTCACAAAAAAGGAAACCCGAGAAAAATGGAAACTCGCGGAAAAGGCAAAGTTGGTCGGATAAGGATAGATGCGAAAAATATGGGAAGTTAAGGGGCGATAAGGCTTATCGTTTTGAGGGAACTCAAGGCAGTTTAGTCGACCATATATAAAGGATAGAAACCCATAGAGAAATTCTCTAGAATTTGCATAAGACCTTTTAGCCGCCGCAAGAGAGAGAAGAGTTTCCATAGAGCTTGATCGAGAATTCCCTAAGTCTAGATCGAGAGAAGAACTGTAAGTCTTCTACCACCTTGATCCGTCGATAGTTTATGGTTCATACATCGGTGGTTAACGATGTTGATCTGTCCGTGTAGAGGCGGGGATCAGAATTGGGCATAGAAACCTAGAAATTAACACCGTAGATCGAAACCGAAGGTGAGTGCGTGACTGTGCCGAGTTCCATGGTTGATTCTCTTAACCCGTGGTTTATTTAATCTCGTCAAATTGCTTGTCTTGGTTAATGGTTAATGTGTTCTATTGCAATATGAATGGTGGTTGGTCTAAACGACTTAGGCAACTATCCTATGTGAATTGTTTGACTTGCGTGACTTGATTGGAATATACCTTGTGTCGGATTGAGATTGTTGACCTGAGCCTAGTGAGACGGGATGACCGCTCCACTAAGCAAATTTGTTTGCCTACGCCTCCTTTTTTATGGACGCAGGAAAAGAAAGGTACGGTGATCAGGATTTTAGTGCCTGACAAGCTCGTGTGACGGAGGCAAGGGAGGAAGAGGATGATGGCTTGGGTAGTTTAATTATGGGTGTTATTCTAATGATTGTATTGGTACCATGCATGGTGTTAAGAATGATTTGTTAAGGATAATTTGAATTTCTAAATTAATGAATACGTATTTTTAAGTTATATCATCTGTTTTACATATCCGTTGTTGCATATTGTTAAAAGAACGAGTAGGAATTTTATAGGCCCTAATAAATTTTTATTGGCCTGTACGGCGATGTATGGGATTTTAGGGTCGGGGGCTTACACTATCCCTCCTGATCCTGTAGCCGTTGGCAACACTCCGAATAACCGCGAAGCTATAGGCACTACGCCTATCACTCAACCTCATCACACATCCGCACGTGTTACTATCAACCAAGCTGCGCTCGATGAAGTCGTACGAAGAACCCTGGACCGGATGAGCGGTCAAGCAGTGCAAATGGCATCTCAGGGACAAAGTGACCACGCAAGGCGTCATAGGCGACAATCTGAGCCTCGACACGAACAAAATGAAGACGCAGAGGGTCCACACACTCTAGGAGCTGAGCACAACACTCCGCGAGCTGGGCACAACACTCCACGAGTTAAGCACAACGCCGCTGCCATTCCGTGCGCTGAGCACCATGCTAATGGAAGGCCCCGACTCTCGTCGATCATCGTTGGACCTAATGGCGAGCAGGCGAGGGTACATTTCCGGACCAACCAGATGCTCGCGGATCAACGTGCTGGGCCGAATCAATACGAGAACGCTGAAAATCGCGCCCTACAGCAAGAACTTCAGCAGCTGCAAGCTCAGCTGAAGAGGATTACGTCCCAAATGCACTGAGCAATGAGTGCAGCACCAGAGCTAGAAACTATGCTGGCGGAAGCGCGATGCTCACTGTTCACTGCAAGGGTCTAAGGAGTTACAGTCAGGCACAACCCAGACAACAACAAGAACAGGCCAACTCCGTACGATTCAAAGGGAAGCCCCACATCAATCGGTCGTATTTCTCACCTAAGGAAGAAGATGCAGGAAGCTGTCAGCTGTTCGTCGAGATTCTATCCGGAGAGGCGCTGAATTGGTTTTCCAGACTTGAAGCCAACTCGATCGATGGATACGAAGCATTAACAAGTGCATTCCTTCAGCATCACCAGTGCTTCATGCGCGTGCCTGCGTCGAATACCGATCTGTGGATAATGTATCAGAAGCCTAACGAGTCATTACAGACTTTCATGGAAAAGTTTAAGGGTGTCGTATCCCAACTCGCCATAAGTGATGATTCCGCCATTGGTGCGTTGAAAAACGCGCTCGCTCGTGGCACTAGATTCAAGGATGACCTAACAATCTTGCCCGTCACAAGTTTAGGCGAAGTACTTGCACGTTCGAACCGATACATTGGAGTCGAGGAAGACAACGATAAAAGGAACCCGGATCAACCGAAGTTGGTCGAAAAAGTGCCCGAAAAGGTCCCAAGCTCCAAAGGCAAAGTTGTAGACGAGTACTACGAGCCACACCAGCATTACTACCGGGATTAGGCTCGAGGTGAAAAAGGAAGGAAAGCGATGATGTTCGCTATCGATGGAAAAGAGCAACAGCAGGGCAAGCCTTGGAATAAGTACTATCATGAGTCTGATGGTCCTAGCTACAAAGGCAAACGTGGCTACTGCGAATTCCACAAACTTTGCAGACATTCCACGGAAGAGTGCAAGACACTTCAATTGCTTCTTCTTCACAAGTACAAGAGAGGTGACATTGATGTGGAACGAGAACGGAGAAAGGTTAACACACACAAAGAAACCCCGTAGTGTCTAGAAGACGAGCAACAACATGACAGGTGGCGCGAAGAAGAAGCTGCAGCACAAAATGACCGAGCACGGGAAATCGCTCGCCTACCTCCTCCCCCTTAACGAAACCATGATGCGGTAGAACGCGATGACCCACCGGCTCCTCCCTGAAGGATACACATTATCATGGGCGGCTTGTCAACATGCCGCGACTCTGTTCGGTCAATCAAAGCTTACTGCCGCGAAGCAGAAATAAAGTGCAGCTGGCCCGCCAATAGCAACAAGTTCACACAACCCTCCGATCCTATTACCATTACTGACGAGGACGCACAAAACGCAAGTCCGAACAACGACCCGCTTGTCATAGAAATGGTGATTGAGGAAAGCTCGGTGACAAGAAATCTCATTGACACGAGGAGCTCGGTGAATGTGATATTCAAGGATGTACTGATCCAAATGGAGATTGATCTACACAATAAGGTCCATGAAATGCAGCCTCTGAAAGAATTTGACGGAGACACCATCATGACTGTCGGAACCATAACACTCCCAATCTACGTCGGCAGCATGATGCAACTTCGCAATTGGAGATTGTGCGTTGACTTCACTAATCTCAACAAAGCCTGTCCGAAGGATAGTTTTCTTCTTCCACGCATTGACCAGCTCGTCGAAGCCACAACTAGATAATGATGCACAAGGATGACCGAGAGAATACCGCATTTATTACTGAACAAGGCACATTCTGTTACAAAGTCATGCCCTTTGGATTAAAGAACGCAGGGGCAACATATCAGCGCCTAATGAACCGGATGTTCGCTAGTCAACTTGGGAGGACAATGGAAGTATACATTGATGATATGATCATCAATTCAGCTCAGGCCGCCGATCATGTTGCACACATGTAGCAGTGTTTTGAGATACACAACAAGTACAACATGAAACTGAAACCGGCGAAATGCACGTTTGGCGTCACTTGGGATGCCTAGTTACGAAACGCGGT
This sequence comes from Camelina sativa, assembly GCF_030686135.1. Taxonomy (NCBI): domain Eukaryota; kingdom Viridiplantae; phylum Streptophyta; class Magnoliopsida; order Brassicales; family Brassicaceae; genus Camelina; species Camelina sativa. Next base: position 18,192,104 of record NC_141890.1, on the reverse strand, counting down.
ATAGAAGCAAATCCAAAGTAGATTTCGGCGATCATCAACCTTCCATCTCCAAGAAACACCCGCGAGGTACAATGCTTTACTGGGAGCATTGCCGCGCTGAATCGCCGCGCTGGGAGCATTACTGGGAGCATTGTCGCGCTGAATCGCTTTATATCTCGCTAAACGGACAAGTGCTTACCATTTTACTAGCTCCTTCGCGGAAATAAACGTTGCAATTGGGATGAGAAGTGCGAACTGGCATTCAAGCAACTGAAAGATTACCTATCATCTCCACCAGTCCTAGCCAAACCTGAGCAAGGAGAAACTTTGTATCTCTACTTCGCCATCTCTTGTTCGGCTGTAAGTGGCATACTCGTCAGAGAAGATCGAGGAGAGCAACATCTTATCTTCTACGTGAGCAAGACTCTCGATGGCGCCGAACTCCGGTATCCGACTCTTGAGAAGCTCGCATACCCAGTCGTAATCTCAGCTCGCATGCTCCGCCCCTACTGCCAATCTCACACTGTTGAACTCCTCACAAATCAGCCACTGCGAACAATCCTTCACAGCCCAAGTCAATCAGGCCGCCTGGCGAAGTGGGCAGTAGAATTGAGCGAGTACAACATCGAGTACAAAAAATGCACTTGCGCCAAACCACAGGTTCTCGCAGACTTCCTCGTTAAACTCTCCCCCGAACTAGAAGCTGACTCCCCTCAACCCGAGATATGGACACTTCACGTAGATGGCGCGTCATCAAAACTGGGATTAGGAGCAGGAGTACATCTAAACTCGCCAACTGGAGAGGTATTGGAGCACTCGTTCTGTCTTGCCTTTTCCGCTTCAAACAACGACGTTGAGTATGAAGCACTAATCGCTTGATTGCGTCTCGCGCACGGAATTGGGGTCAAGAAGATCCAAGCTTACTGCAATTCTCAGCTTGTCACGCATCAGTTCAGTGGAGATTATGCAACAAGACACGAGCGTATGGACGCCTACCTCTAGGTCGTGCGCGACTTATCTCAGAAATTTTAGTCCTTTGAGCTCGTCAAGATTCCCCTAAGTGACAATGCTCCAGCCGACGCTCGCTTCAACTTCCGATCCCGATCTCCGAAGAGTCATACCAGTCGAGAGTAATTGATCAACCAAGTATCAACGTCAACTTGTTGCCACCCGCTCCAACGACATTTTTTGAAGCCGCGCCCTCAACACACACATCAGCAAGCCCGAGCAACATATTAGCAGCCTCAACAGCAGCCCCTGTGGCACCAGCAGCCACCCCAGCCCCAGCAGTAACAACACCTAACTCAGCAGCCCCTGCTACTCCCTCTAACGAAGATTGGCAAGCTGAAGTCATCCAATACATAGCTGACGGAATAAGTCCAAAGGATAAGTGGGAAACTAGAAGATTGCGCGCTAAGTGCGCACAATACACAATGTTAGACGGCAATCTATTTCGTTGGGATCCAAACGGTGCTCTTCTCATCTGCGTCGACACAATGGACGTCAACGACATGATGCGTGAAGTCCACAAAGGTGCTGGCGGCAACTACTCAGGCGGGCGTGCTCTAGCACTTCGAATCCGTCGCAATGGACATTTCTAGCCAACCATGGTCACTGACTGTACCGCATTCGCAGCCAAGTGCGAAAAGTGTCAACGCCACACACTATTCATCCATTCTCCGACTGAACTTCTGCGAACAACGTCACCACCTTACCCTTTCATGCGATGGGCGATGAATATCGTTGGTCCGTTAACTCCGTCTAATCAAAAGAAGTATCTCCTGATCATGACAGATTATTTTACCAAGTGGGTTAAAGCGGATTCATATGCCACGCTTGAAGCCAACGAAGTCCAGAACTTCGTTTGGAAAAACATCATATGCAGGCATGGACTTCCATACGAGATCGTATGCGACAACAGCCCCCAATTTATTTCCCTTTGGTTTGAAGGATTCTGAGCCGGCTCGCGGATACGCCTCGACGCGAAGAAGGGTCTATGGGCCGACGAACTCGACGGCGTCCTATGCTCTCACCAAACTTCACCGCGCATGATAAATCTCTAATTTACATGTTTTAAGCATCCCTTTTTGTCCATATTTTGCATTGTTTTTACCCTAACCTTAGTACTTTTAGGTCATTTACTGTAGGAATCCACATTTAGGGTGTTTTGTTCTTGCATTTGCATATTTTAGATGAAAACAGGTGCATAAGAGCCAAAAATGGGGCGGAAGAAGGTCGAATCCGAGCATGTACCCGAAGGAGCTATGGAGCAGGAAGAACAGTCCAAACACCAACTCGATCGAGGAGGATCTAAGAACAGAAAGAACAATCCGAGAGCCTACTTGAAGAGTAAACCGAGCTAATCCTTGTGCACCCCATCGAGCAGACCCTCGGGCAGGACTGGGAAGCTAGGGTTAATGGGTTTCTAGGGATGGGATAGATGATTTTGTGTTCTTGATCGGTTCGGATGTCTTAGCTTTGATATTTGTGTTTTATAAATTACCTTCTAGATTGGTTTTCATAATGCTATCAACAAACCGAGATGTTGAGATTAGATCTAAGGTGTTTTACCATCGAGAGGTATAGATGAAATGCATGAATCAATCAATGCTAGAGATTTACTCACTTAGCCTAAGAGATTAGATGAGTAAGGGGTTTATTGACAATAATGAATCGGTTTGTATTGCCTGCTTGATCATGTTTCTCCAACGAGAGTTGGGTAGGGGAGTGATCAAGGTTGATTGTTTCTACCACGAGAGTGTTTTAACAAGATTTTAGAGATTCATTATCGAGAGAATATTTGCTTGAGGCATGTAGGACATCCATATTGGTCAGGAACATTTAGGAGTCGATTACCCCATCCTTAGGAGCTTTCGTATTTAGATTGTTTACATTTTATTCATAACTCGATCCCTTACCCGAACAGGTACACGATCACCTACTTCGAGTATACCTTCGAGATGTTCTTGCCTATCTTGTTTACTCGATCACCCTACCCGATCTTGTACTCGAATGCTTGCATCGAATGCTCAGGTCGTATGGTTCTTGTTTATTTGCTTTCTTTTGTTTATTTTAGGATTGTTAGATCAAACCCAACTATTGCTTGGCTGGACTTTCATAGTTTTGATTGTATCTTATCTGCTATCATAACAACCATTTGGATTGATAACCCTTTGTACTACAACTGCATAGGGAATTGATACCCTGGGTGAAAATCATGTTATCAATTTGGCGTCGTTGCCATTTAGTTGAATTTCATTTGCTACGTTTAGGATTTCAGCACTTGCTAGATCAAGTTCTATCTTCCATTTTGGTTTGGTACTGACTTGTTTACATTCGTGTTTGCTTGTTTTGCATTTCAGGTACAAACCCGAGTACCCACCCGACCCGTCACTCGATCACTTGGATCGAGTTAACCCTCGTGTACTCACTCGGTGAACTGTTTGTGCATGCAAACACGATCCAAAGGTAGGCAACACTTGAGTCCTTCCATAGACAACATCGACAGACCTAGGCTACTACGTCCACAACAAGTCCAGCAACCACAAACACCAACGATTGAAGAGGAGATGAATAATCAGAATGGTCTACCAGCTCCTCAAGCACGTACCAACATAGGAGCAGGAGATGCTCCATCTACTCACACTCAAAGACATGGCATTGTACCACCTGCTGTACAAAACAACAGCTTTGAGATCAAGAGTAGTCTCATCCAGATGATATGGAGTAACAAGTTTCATGGATTGCCAATGGAGGACCTATTGGACCATTTGGATGAGTTTGATAGGCTCTGTAGCCTCACCAAGATAAATGGAGTTAGTGAAGATGGATTCAAGCTCCGGCTTTTCCCATTCTCTTTGGGAGACAAAGCACACATCTGGGAGAAATCACTCCCCAAGGAGTCCATCACCACTTGGGAAGCATGCAAGAAGGCATTTATAGTCAAATTCTTCTCCAACTCCTGAACCGCAAGGCTGCGAAATGACATTTCCAGCTTTGTTCAGAAAAACAATGAGACGTTCAGTGAAGCTTGGGAACATTTCAAGGGATACACCACCAGATGCCCTCATCATGGATTCATCAATGCTTCATTGCTAAGTACACTATATCGAGGAGTAGTCCCAAAAATACGGATGTTGCTGGACACCGCAAGCAATGTTAACTTCCTCAGCAAGGATGTCGATGAAGGCTGGGATCTCGTTGAGAACTTAGCTCAATCTGATGGGCATTACAATGAGGAGTATGATCTACTGGAGAAGAAGATGCCAAGTACAAGAGGGACATGAAAGCCCTTAGTGACAAGTTGGATAAGCTCCTAAGCCAGCAGCAGCATGTCCATGCCATCTCAGAGGAAGAGCAGTTTCTGCAACAAGATGGGGAGAATGCTCAGCTAGAGGATGTAAACTACATCAACAACCAAGGAGGTTACAACAAAGGGTACAACAACTACAAACGAAACCCGAACTTGTCCGACCGTAACCCCAACGTTGCTAATCCCCAAGACCAAGTCTACCCATTAGGAGTCCAAGGGAACCAAGGTCAGCAAAAGGCTTTTATTCAATACAATCAAGGCTATGCTCCTAAGCAGCAGTACTCTGGAAACTACCAACCAATTCCACCACCTGGATTCCAACCACATCAAGGCCCGCAGAACCAATCCCAAGAAGCTGATCTACGCGGACTGGTTCAACAAATGATACAAAGTCAAGCATCGGCTGGACAATGTCAAACGTTTGCCGAGATGAGAAACAAGATCGATTCTGGATACAACGACTTGACTGTTAAGTATGACTCTCTCAACACCAAGCTGAGATACCTCGAGGGCCACCACAACAACCAACCAACTCCAAAGATCAACCAGCTTCCAGGCAAAGCTGTTCGGAACCCAAAGGATTATGCCACTGCCCAAGCCATTTTCCTTGATGATGATTATGAAGACTACCTCACTGAGGACAGTGATGTTCAAGATGGGGAGACTATAGATCACTATAGGATAAATGAGGCCAAGTACTACATATCCGAGTAAGAACCCAAGCCTTTACCCGAGGAGACTGATCGAGTCAATGATCGAGCACCGGGTCGAAAATCACAATCTGTAGAACTACCCGAGGTTGAACCCGATGACACACCCGATGGTGGTGATCGGATGATACATCGAGTAGATGTTCAGATGGCAGACCAACCTTAATTTCTTGAAGCAGCAGAAAGGGAAGTAGAGGAAAAGTTCAATGCTGCTCTTGACATCCAATTAGAGGCGCTTGCAGAGCGTATGACCAAGCGAAAGGTTCCACCTCCTAAGCTCTTGCCACCACACGAACTTCGAGAGGAAACATCAAGGAGACAGCTCAGCTGGAGATTGAGGTTAAGGAAGCTGTCAAGGAGATTGGGTATGAAATTCTCAGGAGTGGAGTGTGCTTAGACCCTGAGCTGCAAATCGAGGAGAAATTAGAGGATCCTGGCTTTTTTACTTTGCCATGCTCGATAAGACTTCAGATTTTCAAAAATTGCTTGTGTGATCTGGGAGCTTCAGTCAGCATCATGCCACTGTCAATTACCAACAAGATGGGTTTCAGCAGTTTTAAACTGAGTAGTATGTATTTGGTTCTAGCTGATAGAACAATCAAACATCCGATTGGGATCCTGGAAAATTTGCCTCTCAGGATAGGAAGAGTGGAAGTCCCTACTGATTTTATGATCCTTGACATGGATAAGGAACCAGATGATCCACTGATCCTAGGGAGACTATTCTTGGCAACAGTAGGCGCAATGATTGAGGTGAAACAAGGCAAGATCAGAATTGAGCATGTAGAGCATTTCAAGATGGAATTTGATGTCAAGAAAGGGATTAAAAGGCCAACCATTGATGGTCAAGTTTTTTCCACTAAGACAAAGCAGAGAAAAGTCAACCAACTTGAAGAAGTCAACACTACATTTGCTGTGGAACCCGGACAAGATTTGGAGAATCCATTGAATCAGCCTGCTACAGTGGAGAGGATTCCAGAACCTCTCCTTCCTAAATACCAAGCTTAAAGAGCATGAAGAGTCAAGCTTAGTGACTTAAAACAAGCTCACTTAGGAGGAAGTCCCAAAGGTATATTTTTTTTTTTTTCTTTTAATTTATTTATTTGTTTACTTTGCATTATTTTCGATTTTACATATTTCTTCTAAAAATTAAAAAAAATAATAATAATAATAAAAAAGAAAAAAAAGAGAAGAAAGAGAAATTTTGGGGAACCCGAGGCTCTACCTGAATACATACCCGACGCGTCTGGTCGTGTTCCCCATCGAGTGGCGAGTGGAGTCCGAATTCCACAGCCCCAAGCTCACTCTCGGCGAAGCCCAAGTTGAAAACCCTAGAGGCAGCCACTTCTATTTAAAGAGGACTTTCTCTTCCCCAAGACAAAACCGATAAGTCCTAAAAACTTTTAAACTTCTTTCATCTTACTTCTTCTCTCTCTAAAACTCGAGTGTTTTGAGATTTTTGGGAACTAACCCTATTGATCTCGAGTTTAGCTTTCAACTGCCGGGGCCACCCAAATGATCCTACCCAACGTCGTGTGCACCAAAGTCCGGTTAGGGGACAACATAGACTTCACACCCACCTTTGGAGGAGCTGTACAATCCGAAGGAGGAATCCAAAACTGAGGGAGAGCAAGCTGGGCAAGAACAGGGAGACAACTCGGATGAGTATGATTTTTAGGAGTATGTTTGCTCCCAAAAACAACCTGTTGGGATGAAGGAAGCTCACAAGAGGATCGGCTGGCTGAAAATGATGATCAAGTTCCTAGACAAGAAGGTAAAAGACCTCACTGGCTCAGTGAAGGTAATGGGAGGACAGATCAAAGAGCTGCAAGACAAGGCAAGCTGTGCCTCAGCTCCCACTTCGGCTTATGCACCCGCATGGATGGGAAGAAGCGGACCATTGGGAGGAATCTGAGGATTAGCACCTCCAAAGCCTCACAGGGCATCCTCCTACGAGCCCCAAGCAGAGGAGGATGTCACCAGACCAGATAGATCGCGGAGAAGCCACTCGAATGCCTATCTGATGCATAATCCGATGGGGTACACGATACCCTATCCGATGCCACCTCTGAGCACACATCCGGGTGACCACTCAGGTACTTTCTCTCCGCCTTAAAGTTCAGACCTTAGGGATTACAAAAAAAAAAGGAGTTAAAATCAAGGTTGTGGGTAGTTTTGTTCTAGGGGGTTTGATTAAAAAAAAAAGAGATGAATGAGAAAATGGTAGATTATCAAGAGTTAAGATTTGTATGCCCAAATTGTTCTCAATCTTAGATAGTTTTCACAACTGTCTAGCATTCCTTCTTTTGAGAGAAAACCACCCAAAAAAATTGTTTGAAGCCACCTTACCAAAAAAGCCTTACCCTTGAAACCGATTGAGCTTGATTCAGCTTCCATTTGCAAGAATTCGCCAAACACTTTAATGAATGTGGAAGAGATGTTCTTTGGAATTGCAAGTCCTTGCTGTTAGTTGGAGGTTGAACTAAATCGATGCATTGTGATAAGCATAGAAAAATATTTGTCAGTATGTTGATTGATCTTAGCACCATTAAACTATCATTAAGGACTATAGCTTGAATCCTTCGCTTAGCTCCAAAGGTTATGAGTCCCATTTTAAAACGGCACCCTCCTACTTCCTTGCTAGAGGAATAGCAAGATTTAAGTTTGGGGGTCTGATAACACTCTAATTTACATGTTTTAAGCATCCTTTTTGTCCATATTTTGCATTTTTTTTACCCTATCCTTAGCACTTTTAGGTCATTTACTGTAGGAATCCATATTTAGGCCATTTAGGGTGTTGCATTCTTGCATTTGCATATTTTGGATGAAAACAGGTGCTTAAGAGACAAAAATGGGGAGGAACAAGGTCGAATCCGAGCATGTACCCGAAGGAGGTATGGAGCAGGAAGAACAGTCTGAACACCAACCCGATCGAGGAGGATCTAAGAATAGAAAGAACAATCCGAGAGCCTACCCAAAGAGTAACCCGAGCTCATCCTCGTGCACCCCATCGAGCAAAGCCTTGGGCAGGACTGGGAAGCTAGGGTTAATGAGTTTCCATATATAAACCCCCCCTCTTCTTCCTCTCGCCCTAGCACACCGCAGACCCTCAGAACAGAGAGAGAGAGCTTCTGGGAGAGAAACTGAGCGACTCAAAACTCTTTTTACACTTTGTTAGGATATAATTTCATTTCTTTTTGCTTTTTCGATTATATACTCTTCCACTCTACTCTATTTTTAATATAATGCAATTTTCTTTTATCTATGCTCTTGTTTTTTCTGCAATGAGATCTGAGTAGTGAAACAAAGTTTCTAGGGATGGGATAGATGATTTTGTGTTCGTGATCGGTTAGGATGTCTTAGCTTTGATATTTGTGTTTTATAAATTCTCTTCTAGATTGGTGTTCTTAATGCTATCAGCAGACCGAGAGGTTGAGATTAGATCTAAGGTGTTTTACCATCGAGAGGTGTAGATGAAATGCTTGAATCAATCAATGCTAGAGATTTACTCACTTAGCCTAAGAGATTAGATGAGTAAGGGGTTTATTGACAATAATGAATCGGTTTGTATTGCCTGCTTGATCATGTTTCTCCAATGAGAGTTGGGTAGGGGAGTGATCAATGTTGATTGCTTCTATCAAGAGAGTGTTTTAACAAGATTTTAGAGATTAATTGTCTAGGGAATATTTGCTTGAGGCATGTAGGACATCCATATTGGTCAGAACACTTAGGAGTCGATTACCCCATCCTTAGGAGCTTTCGAATTTAGATTGTTTACATTTTATTCATAACTCGATCCCTTACCCGAACAGGTACACAATCACCTGCTTCGAGTATACCTTCGAGCTGTTCTTGCCTATCTTGTTTACTCGATCACCCCACCCGATCCTGTACTCGAATGCTTGCATCGAGTGCTTAGGTCGTGTGGTTCTTGTTTATTTGCTTTCTTTTGTTTATTTTAGGATTGTTAGATCAAACCCAACTATTGCTTGGCTTGACTTGCATAGTTCTGATTGTATCTTATCTTCTAGCATAACAACCATTTGGATTGATAACCATTTGTACTACAACTGCATAGAGAATTGATACCCTGGGTGAAAATCCTGTTATAAGCTCACATCCACTGGATGAACCCTGTTCTCACTCGCATACGGCATGGAGGCACTCACTCCAGCCGAAGTGGGAATCCTGACTTTCCGACGATAAATGCTTGTTCACAATCCAGAGCTGAACGACAAAATGCTATGTGACAGACTCCTTTCGTCGAGTAAGAGCGCGATCAAGTGTTACTACGCATCCAGAACTACCAACAAGCTGCAACAAAGTATTACAATCGGAAATTCAAGTCTCGCTACTTTGCCGAGGGTGATCTCGTCCTCCGCAAAGTCTACGAGAATACAAGAGAGAAGAACGCTGGAAAACTCGGGGCGCATTGGGAGGGTCCATTCTTAATCTCCAGGATCGTCAAACCAGGCGTCTATAGACTACTCGTGATAAATGACACCCTAGTCCCGAGATCGTAGAACTCCGCCAACCTCAAACGTTACTATTACTAAGCCTCCCAACGAGCAATATGAACTACGAATGGCCTGGCGCACAGTTCTACGTTCCGCATGAATGTAATGGTGAAATAATCCATACTTTACTTCAGTAAAAAATAAATGCCAATTCCATACTCGCAAGCGCTCCGCATGGGTGTAGTGGTGAAATAATCCACGTCCTTACTTTGGTAAAGATTTATAAGCCGAGCCCAGACTCACAAAAAGCTTGCAGGGAGCAGAGTGAGTAAGCCGAAGACCCCAACTCACACACTCTCGCAATTCTTGCAGCATCCACAGGGTAAGCCGGTCACGATTGACCGCACCTAACTAGTACGGCAAGTCAGTCTTGTCTGCTCTCAGCGTTACGGAGAATAACATATCCAAGGTAAACCAAGAGACGTCCTGCACCGCAAAATATGCCCCGCAACGACAAAAACATGAAAATTTAAAAGGGACTTCATCATAATGAAGGAAACAAAAATCGGCAATAATCAAACTTTGCGCAAAGATCATCAATAAAAAGCAAAAGCAACCAAGTTTGCAATAAAAAATACAAGAGAAATCAATAATCGAGTTCGCAACGACATGAAAATAAATCCAAAAGCAAGAACAACAAGCAATAACACAAGGACATATCACTCGTTAGCAGCATCATCGGCACCTCCGTCAGCAGCCTCCGGGAATGGCTCTAGATCATCATCAGGAAGCGGTGGCACCACAACTCTGTTCACTTTCGATTGGAACTCCTCTTCGCTAGCAGCAAGACGCACCATCCTATCTTCGTGAATAGCAACATTCCTGTTGATCATCATCAGTAGACACTGCCTAGTCCCGGTCACTTGGCTAAGAGTGAGTAAATGGGGCTGTCTCTCGCGCGTTGCAATCACGTGTGTCCTCAAACGGTCAATACGCTCTTGATGCGCCCCAATCATGACAACAGCCTTTGCGCGCTCCTGCTCTCCGCGCTCATCCCTCGCCTTCCTAAGTCGCTCTGACTCGGAAGTGAGCATTCGTTGGGACTGCTTAAGAGAAGACGTCAGCTCCTTGACGAGCGTCGCATTCTCTTTCCTCGATCGCTCAGCCTGAACAAACGCATCCTGAGCAAGCGTGGTCTCCCTCCTAGATGCATGCACCTTGTCCTCGAAGTCGCCAGTGAGAAGGTTTGTCCAGCTCATTGCCTAAAAGTTGAAGGGAAACAACTGTATTATGATTGAGTAACATGCAAACCAAAGCAAACTGAAGAAACATACTCTAACTTGAAACTGCCGATGAACACACTCCTCATACGTGGTTGGACAAACCAAATCGCCAGGAGCAGGAAGGGGGACGAAGTCACCATGAATTTTGCTGGCTAGGTCCGCGTAAGCCTGTGAATTGCCAGAGAATGTATGATCTTTCACGTCGTAGCGAAAGGAAAACGAGTGATCGACGCCCACGCGACCATCCTCCAGCATCACTTCGTGGACTCGAGCGTGACGCCCTCTTCCGGGAACGATCACCACCACTAGCTGCTGGAGCTTTCCCACGGGACGCCGAAGAAGGCTTCTTCGCAACACGGGCCGCAACAACTTCAGCAGAACAGGCATCTCGCCATCCTCATGCTCCACGGTGACGACCTCCATGCTGACCTCGGCGTTGGGTGCAACAACCTCGATCGCGACAACTAGCACATCCTCACCATCAAACAAATCGGCATAGCATGGCATCGGGTAATCTCCCATTTGCAAACCAGTCCGCGAACCTGCAGAATGAATATAAGCGTAAGATACGAGAGCACACAAGTCTTGAGACGAAGGCAAGCAAAAATTCTAAACTTACAAGTCACGAAGTGCGAAAAGACGTACGACCACCACAAAGTCCCACTCACAAGAAAACCGGCAGCTTTGTCAACGATATCCAAATCACACGCAGCTGAAAATAGAGGATTACCTGCAAATATAAAAGAGGTACGGTCAGTAAACAGAATCAAAAACTAAAAGAACAAGCACCCAACCCAGCGACGACTACCGGGAGTCAAATTCCAGGCAGGAGGACAAGTCATGTCCGGATCTTCAACCGAAATCTTGTTTATTTCCACGAAGAAAACTGTCTCCGCCAATTGTGGATGTTACTCTTCTGGCCGCGCGTGATCGTGAGACCCAGCGTACAGCAAGCACTGCATAGCCCCGTACGGTCGTGCATGAATTTCGTAACAAGCTCAAAGAGGTCAGAATTGATCGTGATTCCCTTCGTGGCACCAATTATCGTAAGTCCCAACGCGTTCCGGATGGTGGAGATCGACAACTACGAGAATGCGATTCCCCGACGCGCGCAGTAACTCGTCAAAAACTCTAGGATCGGAAACCACAAGCCGCACTCCGTAAAAAAGTATTCATACACGCAAAGGTGACCCGCAGGGCAGTCCCATGGACGCTCATCGATGCTCGGCAACACAAGCTGCAGGTTGTGTGGCATTTGGTAGAGGTCAAATATGCGATCTATGGACTTGCTGTCACTCAGGGTCTTCCCCACATCACGGGAAATGCGCTAATCGTCCCTTGTCTGAGGGATTGTTCTAGTGGTTCTAGCACGATCTTTGCAACGTCTTGAAGTCCCGTCTCTTGCAGAAAGGCCGGCGACAAGTGATCTAGGGGCACGCTCTGAGCAAGTACACTCCTCGTACACGAGAACCTTCCCGCAATGTTGATTATCAGACTGAGGTTTTGGTTATCCGTAGGAAACATGTCCTCAAGGTTCCGAACATCCTCCTCCGTAAGATCCGGTAGGACGCCTTCCCCCTCCGTCGGATTCCACTAGGAAGGACAGTCAAGTCTAGTCTCATCAAAACCTTCCTCTAGCAAGCTGTACTTGTCATCTCTAAGCTCCTCAGGAACATCACCGAATACGTCGTCTCCCAAAGCCATGGCGCAAGACCTGGCAAAACCAACCAAGCAACCGTTTAGTATGGGAGCGACAAACCACACCTAAAACGCCGTAGTATTCAAGACAGATCGGGCATACCCAATTTATCTGCATACTGCGTACTGTGTATCGCGCACTGTGTCACGCCCCGCGTTCAACGTCCTGTGTACTACGTCTTGCGAATGGCAAACTGCATACTGCATCCGGCGTACCACATCTCGCGTATTGTCTCGTAAACCGTGTCTTGCGTACTGCGTACCACAAACTGTCTCATGCACTGCGAACTGCCTTATCTCGCGAACACGCCATCTCGCCAGGTGCCGTACGATCTCTCAAGCATATCCCATAACGGCGTCCTCGCCACGATCCTTGGGCTCACCAGAATCTCGAGCAAGCCGCGATTTTGACTTTGCCATCGTATCTCGTATGCAAGCAATCAACTTGACCTCGGCCACTCAATCTCCTCAACTCAAGCGCGCCATCTCAGGTTCAACACAACCTCGACCTCGCTACGAGCGTGACCTCCTCTGTACTCGCCATCATCCATCTCGCCAACATATACCCGATCTCGCCGAACAACGAGCGCACCCCCGAACGACGACCATCTCACCATCTCCCTAGTACGAACACGCCAACAAGCCACTCTGCGTATCTCGCAAACGCATCATTGAGCACATCCTCGTATATAGACCTGCGCGCCACCTCGCCGCCAAAAGCCTCGATCTCACCACCTCACCACCGAACATCGCACGAACCGTCACCAGACTGAGACCCCGCCTCGAACTTGCTCTTGAACTAGAACGCTAGGGAGAGTCTAAAGCGTACCAACGCGTCACGACCTTGCAATCTTGCACCATGATACCAACACTCTGATCGCGAGCATGCCGCAACAACAAACAAGCCATGAGCACGCTAACCGTTGCAAGATCAGCACGTCTTCGCCCTTAGCACACCACATGGTCCCACTTCGCCATTCAAAGCCAAGGCTCTCCTGCAAGTCTCGAGCATGCCGCGGCAACAGCAGCAGGGCCGAGACGCGTCACGGTCTACTAATCAGGTTCGTGGCAGGTCGATCCACGCCCTAGGGAGTAGGAGAGCACGGCGGCGTGGATACAAGTGGAGGCGCGGGAACAAACGATGTCTGGACCGAGACGCCTCACGGTTTCGGCCAGATCTGGCGAGAAGGAGGCTGCAACACAACGAGAAGGGCTGGGCAGCCGGAGAACGGCTGGCGGCGTACGGAGGACCGAGCGTGACCGGCGAAGAGACTATGGCAGGCGGCGAGAAGCCATGACCGGCGAGACCATGGACCACACAAGCTAAAAATCGAAAATAAAGAGATAAGAGGGAGAGAAAGAAGTTTACCTTTTTGGAAGAGAGTAGAAGGTTAAAAGTAAAAGAGAAGTCAAAGAAACATATATATATATATGGGGAGACCAGCGCGTTGACTGGGGTAACAAGGAAAACCCTAATTTTGAGGCTATCTCCACTTCTCGCGTCTCGGGAAACGTGCAAAACACGCAAAACTCCCGTTTTAGACCTAGAAAAACATGCGCAACGCACTATTCATCCTGGAACTCTTCGGATGTCTTGGAAAACGTGCGCAACGCACTATTCATCTCGGAACTCTTCGGATGTCTCGAAAAACGTGCGCAACGCACTATTCATCCCTAAACTCTCCGGATGTCTCAAAAAATATGCGCAACGCACTATTTATCCCGGAACCTTCCGGAATAAAATACTAGTAGGGGAAAATTCGACAATAAAAGGAGTCGAACACCTTACCTCAAGGAAATTTCGGGGGAATCTAGCCCCATTTTGCCACTTTAATAGTTAAATTTAGTGTAACACTTTTATGTATTTCAATAGTTACTGATGGCACTTGCCACCACCATCCATAACGTGGGTCCGCCACTGGTTTTGCATGTTAATCTTTGATTTTTAAAGCAGGAATTATTTTGCATGTTATTAATCTTTGATTTTTAAAGCATGAATTATTTCATGAGCTGCTAAATCATTACTATTTTCTTTGATTAAAACCACTTGAGGTTCAGAGATTAAAAACACTTCAAGTTAGAGACACATAATTAAAAAAAAAAAGTAAAAAATTATTAACTTTGAACATAAATTTCTTTAGAATCTATTCGTAGTAAAGAACTACATAAGAAACTTTTTCTCGATTGTAAAAAAAAAAAACTTTTTCTCTTCAACATGACACACATATTTTTAGTAAGTAGCTAATATTTTCGAGATAAACCAAAATTTTCATAGTTTTCAGTATTAATTAAAATTATCTATAATATTAATATCTTATATTCGATAAACTATAAAATAAAATTATCTCCATTTTAAGTTTCATTATGCATAAGTTTACAGTATATCTGAATATTATTTTTAGTTCATACAGTATTATAATTATTAGAAAAACTAAGATTTGATAAATTCAAATTAATAAATTGATATATATATAGGAATTATTATTTTGATAAATAAATAAATATATTTTTTTCACCATTTTTTCTCGTTTTTTATATCAAAAATAAATTAAATACTCGTATCAAATATATAATCAAATATTTCATCAAACTCATAATCAAAATATGATAATATCATGTCCATTACATAACCGACAGCTTGCCAAGTTTTTGGGTATCCATCAAACCTGATTAACCCCATATGATTCTTAGTGGCTTTTTGGAGAGGCATCACCTTCTGTTAGAGTAAGATTACTTGATTGTCCATTAGTTCATCCAAGTCATTCATGCTAACAGCATTTTAGAACTGAACGGATGGAGGAGTATCAGCAGAATCAGCATAAAACCTAGTTAAAACATGTTCAAAACTGGAACGTCCGTATGAAATTTTACGTGATCTTTCATACGTTATGAAACTCATATTGTGCCAGCTAGATCTAGGCTTTCTTGTTACCATTTTTCTATTTTGATAAAATCATATCAAATGATTACTTTCAACCTTTTTATAAAACTTCTCATCTTCATTATTTTCATCCATAACATTGATTATTAAATATAACTAATGTAATTCATTATTTCGTCTGTTGTCTATTTTTTTAAGTTACTAAATATAAATAACGGATTAACAGTTTTGATTAAAAAACTAACGACTCGACGACCATGATAGAAAAATTTAAAAAAAAAAAAAAAAAAAAAAAACTTGATATAAATCTAATACTGGAACAAATTTAAACCAAGTAGATTAATATAAAAGCGGTTGACGAAAGGTGTCTTTTGGTATCAAGAAAAAGGATCAAGACGATTTTGACGATGAGAATTAGAGCACTAGAATAATAGATATCTTATTAATGGTCGTATTGAGTATGATTAGAAGCAACCAAACGTGTTGTTTGCAAACAAACCTTCCAATAATCACCAATCGACAAATCGTTTGGAGAAAGCGGTTTGATATCACGGTTGGGGAAAGCGGTTAGAAATATTGGTTATAATCTATTTTTGGTGGTTACAAAAACTAATCCTAACAGCTAACAAAAATCAACATTTGGCTTTACAAAGAGGTTACACAGTTTTGATTTCTTTGCTTTTGGCTTATTAACCTTTTTATAAAAGAAAAAATTATTGAGAAGAAATAGCAACACATATTAAGTCAAGATTATGATTTAGTAACATATTTTTTGATGGATGAAAATTATGTCTCATGTTTTGACCCAAAAAAAGAAAAAGAATATTATGTCTCATGTATGTCCTATTTGAATACTTTGTTATGAAATATACTAAAACAACTTGATCCGTTTTTTAATAATAATAATATAATTAAATACTCATAATATTTAATTATAATCTAAATAATAAACCAACAACAAATAAACATGCACATCGGAAGATAAACCAAACAAACTCCAATTTAATATAAATATCATATCAATTAAAACCAATAAAAACCATCAACCTAACATGCTTCTAAACGGGGTTCCAACATAAATAACATGACCAATAATACACCCTAGACCCTATATCATTCTCTTTTTTATCGCCATGATTTCATGCTACATATTACCTGCACCATAAATACAATGAGATGCGTGAGTATTACCAGAAATACCCAGTGAGGCGATCCTCCCATCTACGAGCTATACACACAAGCAAATCAAGAGTACAACCACAAATAAAACATAACAAACAAGCCATTGAACAAAACATCCCATAATACATTCACCACACCTACACATCATCACATAAACTAAGTCATACAACCCAATCACTCAAATAAGCTTATGGTCACACATTCAACTTATCAAACTGATTCTAACAATAAATACAACTAGGAGAGACGCTCCTCGCTTCTGCAACAGCCGAGAAACACCCTACAACGAATCACACAACCAAAATGACCTTGAAACAAAATTGACAGAAATAACAGAAACCTTCAGTCTTAAAGATGTAACCCTAAATCTAAAACCAACCGTTAAATTCCAAATCCCTCTGGTGGAAAACTAGCCCTAGACATCACAAAGCTTCTCATAAAAACTTATGTTGAAAGGATAACAGACGAGTCCATGATCGCACTTACAATTCCCGCTGTTCTCAGTTAGCGTGTGAGACGAAGCATCTCACGAAACTGCAGATAACTCTTCCATTATTAACTCAAATCCAATTCCGTAAGAAGGAACATCTAGTTGAAAGGCTTATGTATAACTCGACGAAATTTCATTACCTTTGCGTACGATTTGCTATGTCGAAATCGTTTTCTCCTAAAATGTGACAGTTCTGCCTCTTTTACCTTCACTCCAAGATCAAGTTAACTCTCTTTCTTACCATCATGAAAAATATTATGCAAATATACTATAATAATTTATTTTTATTTTTTAACTCAAATTTTTTTTTTTTTGAGTATCATTTATGGTGTTGGTAATATATATACATTTAACAAACGAAAAAAAATACTTTAGTGTGATTAAAGGTGGAATACTAACAAATTTAGTGTGACAAATAATAATTGATTATTCTTTACAACTTTTTTTCACTTTAGGTTATTAATTTTTAGAAACTTAGAACGACATTTTTGATTAGTTTTAATTTATTTATTTTGATTAAGAATTGTATCCATATTGTTAAATATTTTTGTTTATAAATTCAATACATTTTCCTAAAACAATTATTGATAGTATACAAAAGTAAAATAACATTTTATGTCTGTATTTAATTTTCTAAACTTATTTTAATCTTAGTAATCATTCAAATAGCTATACATTGACATATAACATACAAAAGTACTATAAAAAATTAATTTTTTTTTCACATAAAATGTTCTTTCTTTTTGTATTTTAAGTATCATTAATGTTATTTAAATAAATTTCTAATAAGAAAGAAAAACGAAAATTATATACAATTTTTTATATATATAGATTGGTGTTGGCAATAATATACCTCTAACAAATAATAAATTATTAGTTTCAATAATTTTAATTTCTGAGAAACGACTCTTTTTCTAATAGCTTCTTGGAAACGTACATCCTCTTAATTTTTTCTTTCAAAAATGTTTTAAAAGTCTCATTGGGCAACATACAAAAAATTACCATGTAAAACCTTACAAACCTCTCATCTCCTGATTGTCTTGTCATCTCCCTTCCGTTTACTTCAATTTTCTAAAAATTTAAATATTATAATATTTTAAAACTTTTAATTTGCTCAAATAAAGAATCGAATCAAACTTTTAAATTTGGATACCTGAAATCAAGTTTCCTGTTCATTTGTAATTGGAAACATATTAGTCTTATTTATATTTATAATAGTTATGAACTATTGACTCAAATTTTATAGTCGATGTGGGACATTATACATACTATTAATTTTTTATCGATTGAGTGTCTATGTCAAATATAAATGATTTCCATAATATTAATTACTTATTATTTTCAGATATTTCTCTTATTTCCATGTATTCAGATATTTCTTTTATTTTCATATATTGTATTTTTTCCTATTTTACAGAACAATCTTAATATATAAAATTCTGGAAATTTTAAAAAGGTTAATAAGTGAGATGGATGATTCCTACTGATTGTTTTAAATTCCACATGGATGGTATTAGAAGCTTATAGTTTCAACTTTTTATTAGTATGAGTTGATTGATTTGAACCATGTAACGGGAGATGAATCTTAATTATTTTTAAAATTTTTGGGTAAAGTAAAATGTTAAAGTAGATGTGTTGCCCTTCCCAATTTAGAGAAACAGTTTAATTCTGTTGAGATTGAGTGGCAATTTCAATAAATAGAATGAATATTTTCGACATTTACACAAACCTTCTCTTCTTTTAATTACATAGAGATTAGTGGCTGTTTTGAATGGAAAACATTATTGGCCAAAATACAGAAATTGTTGTAAACTAGAGAATCGAAAGAAGGAATTCTCTTGTTCTTATTCATTGATCAAACTCGAGGTTACATATATATATAGTCAAGGGCAAAGCCCAATTACATTAGGAGTACTAAACCGACCTAGATAAAAGGATAAGGCCGATGGGCTTTATGGCCTTGGACAGACACGGGCCATGTACGGGCCGTGTATGGGCCTGGTTATAGAGTCCATCCGTAAAGTGGTTAATAACACTCCCCCTTGGATGACATAACCATGCCGATGCTAAGGGATCGATGCAATACGCTAGGGGATGCTGCCTCATTAAAACCTTAACAGGAAAACCCAATGGGACAAAACCACGGTGAAGGAAAAAGAGTACAGCACGCACTGCTCCCCCTATTCCAAGCATCACTCTAAGTCCTTAAGCCTCCGCATTCCAATCTGGTGTATGAGATTCTTGAACGTTGTTGTCGGTAATGCCTTAGTGAAGAGATCGGCTGAGTTGTCGCATGATTGCCCTTGCACCACTCGAACTTCTCCGGCCTTTTGTAGTTCGTGTGTGAAGAAGAACTTCGGTAGGATGTGCTTCGTCTGATCTCCCTTGATGTAACCTTCCTTGATCTGTGCGATACAGGCCGTATTGTCTTCATAGATTACGGTTGGCTCTTTGTTTTCGATCATACCGCAATTTGCCCTGATACGTTGAGTCATCGACCTCAACCATACACTCTCTCGTCCGGCTTCATGAATTGCTAGGATTTCCGCATGGTTAGACGAAGTGGCCACAATACTTTGCTTCATAGAACGCCACGAGATCGCCGTACCATTATGTGTAAACACATAGCCGGTTTGAGACCTAGAGTTGTGCGGATCCGATAAGTAACCTGCATCAGCAAAACCAACTAAACCTTCTTTGTTATGGTTAGTATAATATAAACCCAAATCTGTTGTCCCTTGTAAGTAACGAAGTAAATGCTTAATTCCATTCCAGTGCCTTTGGGTCGGACAAGAACTAAATCTTGCTAGGAGGTTCACGGCAAAACATATGTCCGGTATAGTGTGGCTAGCCAAGAACATTAATGCTCCTACAGCACTGAGGTATGGCACTTCAGGTCCGAGAACTTCTTCATCGGCCTTCTTTGGACCAAATGGATCTTTATCCAAGTCTAAGCTTCTAACAACCATTGGGCTGGTCAATGGGTGAGCTTGGTCCATTTTAAACCTCTTGAGTACCTTTTTTGTGTATGCCTTTTGATGCACAAGGATATCATTATTAATGTACTCAAGCTGTAATCCCAAACAGAATTTTGTTTTGCATAGGTCTTTCATTTCAAATTCTTTCTTTAGATATTTGACTGTTTGGGCGATTTCCTCAGAGGTCCCAAGGATGTTTAAATCATCCACATAAACTGCTATAATTACAAACCCTTTGTTTGAAAACTTCTTTATAAATATACATGGACTGATTGGGTCATTCTTATAGCCTTTTTTAGCTAAATATTCACTGAACCAGTTATACCACATTCGACCACTCTGTTTCAGTCCATAAAGGGATTTGTTCAGCCTAATGCAGTACTGTTCTCGAGAACCACTCTTATCTTTGAGCTCAAAAACCCTCTGGTAATCTCATATATATTTCATTATCCAGTGGACCATATAAGTATGCGGTTACAACATCCATTAACCGCAAATCCAGTTTTTCTCTTATAGCCAGACTTATTAAGTACCTAAATGTTGTTGCATCCATCACAGGGGAGTATGTCTCCTCATAGTCTATTCCTGGTATTTGAGATAATCCTTGTGCTACAAGCCGTGCTTTGTATCTCACGATTTCATTCTTCTCATTTCTCTTTCTTACAAAGACCCACTTATGTCCAACTGGCTTTATTTCAGGTGTTGTCCTTTAGATCGGACCAAACACACTTCTCTTCTTTAAAGAGTTTAACTCCACGTCAATGGCTTCTTTCCACTTTAGCCAATCTTTACTTTGAGTGCACTCTAATATAGATGTGGGTTCATGATCCTCATTTATCTCAAGTGTTACCTTGTATGCAAATATTTCATCGATGTCGACATTTTTACGGTTCCATTGAATTCCAGACATGATATAATTTATTGAGATCTCATTATTATCAATACCTTCAGGACCTTGAGGTTCATCGTCCCAAACCTCATTTGGTACCTTAGGCTTTGCCGCGGCTATGTCTGTATTTTCTGTAATTCCCTTAACCTCGGTCTGTTTTGCACCTTTAGACTTCCGAGGGTTCTTATCTTTGGAATCTAATGGTCTACCTCGTTTCAAACGTGGCTTAGACTCTATAGCAACTTGATTGTTGTGTTCCTTCTGAACATCAATACGTACTGGTGCATTACAAGCTGGTATGTACGATTTTGTTACTCTCTTTGGGTCAGCAAAGGAATCTGGCAATTGTATAGCTAGCTTTTGCAAATGTATAATTTTCTGGACCTCTGCATCACAGGCTAGAGTCTGAGGATCTTGCCAATTCAAGGATGTTTGATTCCATGTTAATTCTTTAACCAGCTTGCTAGTCTCTCCACCCAACATAGGAAATTTGGATTCTGTAAATTGACAGTCCGCGTATCTGGCCTTAAATAAATCTTCTGTGGTTGGCTCAAGATACTTTATAATGGTGGGAGACTCATATCCAACATATATTCCCATCCTCCTTTGAGGTCCCATCTTAGTTCTCTGTGGTGGAGCAATAGGTACATAAACGGCACAACCAAATGTTTTGAGATGGGATATGTATGGTTCATGACCCGTTAATAATTGGGATGGTGAATATTTGTGTTCACTAGATGGCCTGATGCGTATAAGTTCTGCTGCATGTAAAACTGCGTGTCCCCAAGCCGACACAGGAAGCTTCGATCTCATTAGCAATGGTCGAGCAATTAATTGTATTCGTTTAATGAAGGATTCAGCTAATCCGTTTTGTGTATGGACATGTGCCACAAGATGTTCCACACTCACCCCCATGGACATACAATAATCATTAAACGCTTGGGATGTAAATTCACCAGCATTGTCTAGACATATAGTCTTGAGTGGAAAATCTGGAAAATGTGCTCTTAGCCTTATAATTTGAGCTAACATCCTAGCAAATGTTAGGTTCTTTGTGGATAACAAGCAAACGTGTGACCATCTGGTTGATGCATCGATCATAACCATAAAATATCTAAACGTCCCACAAGGTGGGTGTATTGGTCCACATATATCACCTTGTATCCTTTCTAGAAAGTTTAAAGTCTCTTTATTGACTTTGGCTGGTGATGGCCGTATAATAAGTTTCCCTTGTGCACATGCTACACACGTGAGATGTTTAGGGATAACTTTTCTCTCTTTAAGGTTGTGCACATTTGAACTATTAATCAGTTTACGCATCATGTTCGTACCCGGATGGCCAAGCCGGTCATGCCATAGAGTGAACTGTTCATTGAATATTTTGTGCTTTTCTAAGTTAGCTTCTATCATGTTAATCTTAGCATGGTATAAACCAGTGGCTAGTGCAGGTATAGTCTCTAGAACCTTCTTATGTCCATTTACAATTTCAGTAATGTATAGAAATTCTTTGCTACCTTCACCCTTTGTTTCAATATGATAACCATTCAACCGAATGTCTTTAAAGCTCAATAAGCTTCTCTTAGAGCTGGGTGAGTACAAGGCATCACTTAGTTCAATATGTGTGCCATTAGGTAATAATATATGAGCTTGGTCGTAGCCTTCTATTAAGCTTGCTATATCCGCAAATGTACTAACATTGGCACTTTTCATTATGAGGTTTATGAAATATCTTTTGTCTTTCAATATTGTGTGGCTGGATCCACTGTCCACCACTAGTACACTCATATCCTCGGACATTTCTTTAATGACAATAATTTTGTTTTAAACTTTAATAAAACAAGCAAATAAATATCGAAATAAAATCATTGAATTTAAACCAAAATAATTATCCAATACATTACCATAAAATCATAAAATTAAACCAAAATAAAACCCGAAATTTAATCATCATCTTTAAGGCAATCGGAAGTCTCATATGCTAGTGAATCATCATTCTCATGGTCGAAGTCATCTTCACCATCGAGATGCACATAGTTGGCTTATGGGTTCTTCTTCAAGACTTCTTGATATGCATCAATAAGATGCTTAGGTGTTCTGCAATTCTTGGCCCAATGGTTAGACATACCACATTGATGACAAACCGATTTAGCCTTGTTTTGTGGTTTAAAGGACCCACGGCCCCTACCACCACGGCCACGACCTCCACAGCCATAACCATCAAAGCGGCTAGCTTGGTAATGTCCACGACCACCACGTCCTCTACCACCACGGCCACAGCCATAATGTCTTTCTCTGTGGACATAGTTGGTCTCCTTGGGCTCTTTAGGCTCATTAGAATTTTGCTTTGTCACATCTACCTTGTGTGCTTCTGGTAATGGGGCTGCACCAGGAGGTCTTATAGCACTATTCATCAACAACAGCTCATTGTTCTGCTCAACTAGTAGCAAACATGAGATTAGGGCCCCATAGGTTTTAAAACCTTTTTCACAGTACTGTTGCTGAAGTAGTATGTTGTGAGTGCTAAAAGTAGACAATGTCTTCTCTAGCAACTCTTTCTCTGTCACCTCAGTACCACACAACCTAAGGAGTGAGACAATCCTAAAAAGCTCTGAGTTATACTCATCCACGGATTTGTAGTCCTGGATCCTTAGGTTTTTCCAATCGAATTGAGCCTTTGGTAGGAGCACCATTTGTTGGTGTCTGTATCTGCGTTTAAGCTCTGTCCAAAGTTCAAGAGGATTCTCTATGGTGAGGTACTGATTCTTGAGACTCTCAGCTAGGTGATGGCGCATATGCATAATGGCCATGTAATTTTGCTTATCGGATGGTTCAAAACCTTCCTCAATGCACTCAAATAAGTCCTTTGACTTCAGCATGATCTTAGTGTTCAATGCCATTTGCAGGTAGTTGTCTCCAGAAGCATTCAAGGCAGCATAGTCTAGGTTGTTAAGCCTAGCCATCTGCATAAAACAGAAATAGACAACCGATCATTAGCATGCGGTGTTTGAGACCGAACCATGCAATCAATTAATAGGTCATGCGGTATTTAAGACCGAACCATGCCTTAGGCCATGCGGTATTTAAGACCGAACCATGCCTTGCCTTTCACTTAATATTTTCGGCTTTTGGTATGCATGAAAAACAAACAAAACTAGATAGAAACTAGCATGCAACAATTTCCTTTTCTTAGATGTTTTTAGAGATTTCCTTTTTCTTAATTAGGAAAATATTTTTAGAAAATATTTTTAAGTTAAGGATAATTACTAAATTTTATTTGGAAGTTATCCTAATAATTTTAACAACCTAGAACAAGTCTATGTGTTTGGGTTTATGGTTCATGCAGCCGAAGTTTTACAAGAACAATTTGTGCTATAATCGATTCAAATTTCTATCTATACAAGATTCAAGTTTAATCTTAAAGATGCATGCAACATATGAAACAATCAAGCAATAACAACCAACCGAATTTTAATCGTGATCAATAGGTTCAATTCACAATCAATCTAGCAATCCTAAATACCACATAATCCGATTTTAAAGTTTTATAGTTTAGGGATCTTAAGCTTTTGCTAGTTGGTTTGTTTGCTTGTAGATATTTTAAGGTTCCAATAGATTTAATTAGATCAAGTTCGATTATGGTTCTAAGAGGGTTCCAGATCTTATTTACCTTTCACTGATTGGGGTCTGACTGGTTATGAACCGGGAGCTAAAAGACCTCGGTTGTACCTCTCTCTCGATCACGAACCTTGGACAGGAATCGAATAGAACTCGGTCACGAACACGAGCAGGAACCGAACAAGTCTTGATCAGAACCCGAACAGAACTCACCCCGGACAGGAACAAACTATGAACTCGGATGTATCTCGAGCAAGAACCGATCGCCGATAGTAACCACGAACAAGGGAAGGAGGCGGCGGTGGTTTAAGGTTTTGATGGGGGAAGAAAGATGAACGGCGGTGGTTAGGGTTTTAGGGTTTTACTCAGCTGGATCTTTAGAACGATCGTGCTGATAACGTGTTGTAAACTAGAGAATCGAAAGAAGGAATTCTCTTGTTCTTATTCATTGATCAAACTCGAGGTTATATATATATATATATAGTCAAGGGCAAAGCCCAATTACATTAGAAGTACTAACCCGACCTAGATAAATGGATAAGGCCGATGGACCTTATGGCCTTGGACGGACATAGACCATGTACGAGCCGTGTATGGGCCTGGTTATGGAGTCCATCCGTAAAGTGGTTTATAACAGAAATATTATTTTTGGTGCCAAAGGCTACACTGAAATCGACACCACAAGAGTGTTGTCCTTTTCCGGTCGATTGAATAGGATCGAATGTCGTAATCGATCGAGTACTCTTACTTCGTGTAATTGATTTCATAAACCTACCACAATGCACTACCAGTTCCATAACTTCCAAGTAAAATTTGTTAAATAACCTTTTGATTGCTTAAAGTCTTTGGGATTATCAGTACCAACAGTTTTGAACTTATTTATACTACTACAGTTCACATGTTGCTTGTTATGTATGACCCAAATGTGAAACATTATGGAGATTGACTATTAATAGTAAAGCATACATTATTCGTTTAATAGCAACATATATGTCGTTTCTATCGAGAACGATTAAACCTTTTTAAAATTCATACAATACTTTATAAATTTGTAAACAAAAAAAAGGAGAACCATGTATGAGATCTGCATCGTATGGACACAAAGAGAAAAAGAAACGCATATCCCCCACGTAATAGCTATGATTCTCACTGTCGGTTGCTTGAAATATTACAATTCTTTCTAAATCACAACGTAATGTCTAGTATTAGTTTATTAAAAATCTGGTTTTGTGATCAGATCCACCGACGCTTCTACACGCGCAGGTCCAGATCCAAAACAGCACACACACAGTCACTATGCCACTAAGTGTAAACGCTTGGTGTCTATTTTATTTGCACCTGTTAAATATTCTATTCTTAAAAAACAAGTTATTGTTTTTTTTTCAAACCCAACTTTAATATGGATTCATACTGGTATTTAAAGTTTCTAAAAAATTTGGACCGAATCATAAATTTACACTATATATCCACTAGTAGATAAAAAGTTGCAGATTTCAGTTTTTCCGTATATTGAGGGTGACATTCTCTACTTCCGTATGATACTATATAGTGTCTGAATAAATTTCCGTATGATATTATTGACAGATCTTATAAACAAGATGTTTTGAAGTATGAATAAACCATTAGCTAAAGTTGATAAATATTTTAAAAAAAAACAAAAAACAAAAAAAAACAAAACAAAACAGAAAAGGTCACATGTCGTGGATCTAAAGCATTTATTTATATATATGCCGTTACAATAAGCGGAGAACATGGGACGTCTCTCGTGGGCCAATGAGACGAACGAGATCTCATAATTAAATGATTTCAAACATGAGGAATTCATGGCAGAAGAATGATGATGCAATTTAAGCGACTTTAGAGTGAAAATGATACACTAGAGCGGAAGCCAATTCGAGTGAGTGATCTAAACTTATACAAGCGGGATGATGAACTCTGATTTTAAAGTATTTTGAGCTTAGTTGTTGAACCATGATTCAGTTAATCTGGTTAAGTTGTCTAATCGAACGAACTGAAAGGAAGATGGGTAAATTGAGAAGATATTCAAATTCTAAAAGATCTCCTCCTTTTTAGGTTGATCATTTATACTCTTTAGATGTGTTTTTTCTTTTATTATCACTCTTGGTCTGCTTCTCTATATTCTTGGCATTTAATTAAGTGAGCAAGAATAAGAAATCATATTTTGTGACCAATGAAATTACACTGCATATATCTTACATATTGCTAGTCATGACTTTTGTGGATACATTCGCTAAGAGACCGGCTACTCCAATGCACGTCGTTCCGTATATTTGAATAACACATGTTCCTTGGTGACAATAAACTCTAAGCAACCATCTCAATATCATGTGCCCATGGTGAATGCTGCAATATGGTGGTGGTGAATGCATTTATAGCGTAAAATATCGTTGTAAGTAACTTACATATGTGTTTATTACTTTGTTTCTTTTTCCTACCAAAAAAAAAATACTTTGTTTCTTTAAAAAAAAAATGTCATTCAAAAATTTTGTCAATTTATTTTTTTTAATATGATTTTTTACACTAAAGTTTCTAATATACCCTTAAAACAATTTTTTTTTTCATTGAATTTAAACTATCACTTAGTCAAAAAATACATGTATGATTCAAAGTTTTTTTTATAAAATCTGTATGAATTATGTCAAAATTACATATTTCGTATAACTGAGGGAGTATTTATTAATATTAAACACTCTTAACTAATATATGGAAATGATAAGATTTACAATGATTTTTAATGATCTTACAATAAATGTTTTTAACAAAAATATATTCTGTTTTAATATGTAGTAACTTCTAAAATGGAAATGAACAGAAATATGCAGTAAATAATTATACTTATGCTGAGGAAATAAAACCTTCTATTGTACATAGTTGACGATTCTTGAATAGTCATCGAAAAACTATTCATCATTGGTGGGCTACCGCGAAGGCCCGTTAAGGTTCTCAATTAAAATAAGTCATAACTACGATCTATACGATTCGCCACAACAAATAAAATACAACCACGTGGCTATTCCTCCCAAACCACCGTCCGATTAACCCACGACAAAGCTCACAAACACGAGTCATGCTGCTCGTGCAGCGTGTTCCGTCATATACGGGATTACCAACTTCTACCAGATCCACCAAACCCTCAAAACAATCTGAACCGTTCATTCCA
Organism: Camelina sativa; assembly: GCF_030686135.1. Lineage (NCBI taxonomy): Eukaryota > Viridiplantae > Streptophyta > Magnoliopsida > Brassicales > Brassicaceae > Camelina > Camelina sativa. The sequence continues at coordinate 18,164,449 of NC_141890.1, read as the reverse complement.
ATTTGACCTCATCTATATATACTCTCACACTCCCCTTTCTCTTCTCCTCGCACACACTCTTCTCTCTCTCTCTCTCTCTCTCTCTGCCCCTTTCGTTTTTTTCAAATCTCAGATCTAAAAACCATATCTGAGATTCCCCTTTCAACGATGGCGTTGCTCGTTGAGAAGACCTCAAGTGGCCGTGAATACAAGGTCAAAGACATGTCCCAAGCCGATTTCGGTCGTCTCGAACTCGAGCTCGCCGAAGTTGAGATGCCTGGACTCATGGCTTGCCGTACTGAGTTCGGTCCTTCTCAGCCATTCAAAGGCGCTAGAATCACCGGATCTCTTCACATGACCATCCAAACCGCCGTACTCATCGAAACCCTAACCGCTCTCGGCGCCGAGGTCAGATGGTGTTCCTGCAACATCTTCTCCACCCAAGACCACGCCGCCGCCGCGATCGCTCGTGACTCCGCCGCTGTTTTCGCCTGGAAGGGTGAGACTCTTCAGGAGTACTGGTGGTGCACGGAGCGTGCTCTTGATTGGGGTCCAGGTGGTGGCCCTGACCTGATTGTTGACGATGGTGGTGACGCCACGCTTTTGATCCATGAGGGAGTCAAGGCTGAGGAGATCTTTGAGAAGACTGGTCAGGTCCCTGATCCTACTTCTACTGATAACCCTGAGTTCCAGATCGTCTTGTCTATCATCAAGGAAGGTCTTCAAGTTGATCCCAAGAAGTACCACAAGATGAAGGAGAGACTTGTTGGTGTCTCTGAGGAAACCACCACTGGTGTTAAGAGGCTTTACCAGATGCAGCAAAACGGAACTCTTTTGTTCCCTGCTATTAACGTCAACGACTCTGTCACCAAGAGCAAGGTATTGATCACTACTTACCACCTTTACAATACGTCACGTTTATAGATCTGTGGTTTTTGATGCGTTAGGATCTGAACTGTTTCTTGTAACTAATATTATTTAGTAGCGAGTATCTTTTGGTTACAGTGTTATGGAGATTAACGTTTTGACAATTTTGATAGAGATGTTGTACTCTTATCTAATCTAGTTGTGCTCTTTACTTGTAGTTCGACAACTTGTACGGTTGCCGTCACTCACTCCCTGATGGTCTCATGAGGGCCACTGATGTCATGATCGCTGGAAAGGTTGCTGTTGTCTGTGGATATGGTGATGTTGGAAAGGGTTGTGCTGCTGCCATGAAGACTGCTGGTGCCAGAGTCATTGTGACTGAGATTGATCCTATCTGTGCCCTTCAAGCTTTGATGGAAGGTCTTCAGGTTCTTACCCTTGAGGATGTTGTCTCAGAAGCTGACATCTTTGTCACCACCACCGGTAACAAGGACATCATCATGGTTGACCACATGACCAAGATGAAGAACAACGCCATTGTGTGCAACATTGGTCACTTTGACAACGAGATCGACATGCTCGGACTCGAGACTTACCCAGGTGTGAAGCGTATCACAATCAAGCCTCAGACTGACAGGTGGGTGTTCCCAGAGACCAAGACCGGAATCATTGTCTTGGCTGAGGGTCGTCTCATGAACTTGGGCTGTGCCACTGGTCACCCTAGTTTCGTCATGTCTTGCTCTTTCACCAACCAGGTGATTGCCCAGCTCGAGCTCTGGAACGAGAAGTCAAGCGGCAAGTACGAGAAGAAGGTGTACGTTCTTCCCAAGCATTTGGATGAGAAGGTCGCAGCACTTCACTTGGGAAAGCTTGGAGCCAGGCTCACCAAGCTTTCAAAGGACCAATCTGACTACGTCAGCATTCCAATTGAGGGACCATACAAGCCTCCTCACTACAGGTACTGAGAGAGAGAGAGAGTGTGTGGGCAAAGCGGTTCTACTTGTGGTTTTGTGTTGGGTTTGTGGTGGAAGAGTGGAACAGTTTGAGATATTGGTCTTTCTGATGAAGTTGACCAAATATCTATGAATAAGGGTTATTGGCTTTCGAAGGTTGTGCTTTGTTTTCTAAATTTTTCATGAGACTTAAAAATTTAGTTTTTGTTTTAGTTTCAGTTTCCTCTCTTGAATTTATTTTGTGTGTTCTGTTCAACATTGTACTCTTCAAACAAATGAGAAACCAAAAAAAACAAAGGGGAAACTTATTTTCGGCATCCCAATTTTAGCGACTTGATAAACACGAGCAACACATGCGTTCGGTTTGTAACAATTTGCTGTTGTATTTTATTACACGTTACAAAAGTTCAAACTACTTCGTATATTTCATTTACAGCAAACTACATTCGACAATGAGATGTCCACGATGAAATGTTAATGCGTTTTCATGTCTCTAAATTGAAATATCATTCTCCATCAGGTACTTGTTCCTCGTAATTAATAGGAATCCTAATTAATAAACTGTTGGTCCACAAAATGCAGTTTGAGCGATACGCAAATATTCCGGTATCTACTTAGTCAGTGGCTCCACCATAACCCTACCTCATATGATGGCTTGTACTTGCTTATATTGTAGTTTTCACTTGTTAATCTCTTCACAAGAAAACTTGAGGGAGAAGAAACTTTTTTTTTTTTTTTTGAACAAACTAAGATGTATGGTTGGAACCCCAGTTTTAAAAATCCCCGTCTAGCACCGATTACGCTCCCGCAAAATCGCTAGACCCATCCTCTCCGCCTCGATTAATGATTAATTCCCGCCTAGCATCGTTATCCAATTATGTCCGTCTAATTTAATTATACTTTGTCTACTCCGATTACTTCCCGCTTAATTTTGTATATACCGATTATTTTTGAAGTCAAATATAAATCAAATATATATATTTTTGTTATTTAGATATTTAAATTAAGATTTTATGATGTTTTACAATAACTAATGTACAAAAATTTAATGAAAATCATAATTTTTTGTTTAAATTATGTTTTATATGTTTACCTTAATTTTTAAAAACAATACTATAGTATTATATTTTATTTGATATATTTTTTAACATAAACAGAATTATTCATATATTTAATACTATACATTTGTATTTTATTATTAATTTAATAAAATAACTTTAAAACTAGTCCCCGATTAATCTCTGTTTAATTTCCAATTTTCTTGCTAGGCTCTAAACCCATTCCGATTGCCCGACTAGCGACTAGCAATTTATAAAATAGGGGTTGGAACTAACAGTGTGGTGCTGGTAGTACAACTCGTGCGGGGTTGGGTTTTTTTCTTTTCCGAACGGGTTCAATCTCTCTTACGTACAGAGTTATTTTTAAACCTGAAAATCGAAAATCTAAAATCTAACTCAGTATTGAGAGAAATTAGGCCGAACCGCCGAAGTTCAAGAATTTCCACGATTTAACAAAATAATAATATATGGTTGAAGGATTCAAAACACTTAAAAGATTACAATTTGGATGTTATTCAGATGAAACCCTATCAAAAAGCTGAGAAGATGAAGGCGTGAGAATTTTGATTTTGAATGATTTTTTTTTTTTTTTTTTTTTTTTTTTTTTTTTTTTTTGTAATAAAAGCACACATGGTAGTCAAATAATAGAATATTGCCTTTGTATATATAGCTTGTTGTATAATCTAGGCTTAGGGTTTAGCTTGCTTTAAAAATATTCTCTAAAGCAAAGGTTCAAAAGGACGATAATGGAAGCGACGAAGTGGGAAAACGGGAGAGAAAAAGGGAGCAATGATAAAGCTTTACCGACGAAATTTCCCTACCTTCCTCAGGACATGATCACAGAAATTCTCCTTCGTTCAGATGTAGATAGTTAGGAAGATTCAGATGCGTGTCAAAGCCTTTTTACTCTCTGTTGTCCGATCCCACCTTTGCGAAGAAGCATGTAGATCATAACACGGTACGTTTTGGCCACCGCAGACTTATCATATCTTCTTATAATAATTTATACGCGGTGAAGTTTGATTCCATCCGTGATGGCTGTGGAGGAATAAGGGATTTGACTGCTGCGGAACTCGATTATCCGCTTAAAGAAGATGAAGTTTTCTTATTGAAATTGAAACCGAAAGTTGTATATAACTTTAAGTCGAATAGAATCACTAGGAATACATATAATACAACTTATACAAGACGTCCGGTTGATATCTTCGGATCTTCGAACGGGTTGGTGTGTGTCGTTTTGAGTCCAAGGGATGTTTTCTTGTATAACCCGACCACCTTAGACCATCTTTACTCCAGCAACTCTCTTTGAGTTGTTCAAATATAAACTAATCATATAATTAATATTAAATTAATTAAAGTAATCCATTTAGAACTTAAATAAAATCATCATTCCACTAGAGAACCCAAAAAATGTTGCTCAATCATTTAAATAATAATTTTTAAAATTATTGTTTATTAATTAACAAATTTTAATAATCTAAAATGACAAAACAATCAAGAACATTCATAATAGAGAAGTTGAATGGTGAATTAAAACAATCATTGCATTGCATGATGGATGGATTAACAGAACACAATCAAGAACATTCATAATAGAGAAGTTGAATTGTAAAATCTGATTTGTTTTTCAATGCCAAGGCCAAAGAACACAATCAAGAACATTCACAATCAAGAGCATTCATTAACAGAACACTATCAAGAACATCCAATGCCAATAAAATCTGTTTTTCAATGCCAATGAAAAGTCTCTTGCTTAGTCTGAGTTATCTGTCCCAGCTGCCCAACATAACAATACACAATGTTCAATTAGGCTGCACAATGCTCTCTTGATTCTCTTGACAGCATCATCAAACACAAAGCTAAATCTTGTTCCGTGAGACTTCATGTGACCACCAAGTGCTCTGCCATTACAGAAACTCTTGGAACAGAGCTTGCATTTGTGTTTGTTCTGCATTTTTTTTGCCAAAGAGAACAAGAACCTGTGCCCACATTGTTATTTCCCTACCTCGTCACAAATCAGAGAGAACATGTTACATCATGAACAAACATAAGGGGCCAAAAGTGAAACATTTAACACAACGACAAAAACCTGGAAGTTTTTCTTAGCTTTAAGAAGAGAATCTGTGGGCATTCCTTAGCTTTAAGAGCATAAGCCAAATCTGTATCCATGGTGGTAAACGATCTTTGGCATCCCAATAAACTCTAATCGCTTTCTCAAGCTCCTTCAATGTCTTCCAGTTATCACTAGCCCTATAAACCCCAGCAATTAGTTTATTCTAGTTCATTACTGATTTTTTTACTTAACAAAACTAAAACTATATTGATGAGATTTTTATTGTACTGTCATATTCTTAAATTTTCGTAATCTAATTGATACATGTCGTCATAAGAATATGACGGTGCTATTAGTATTTTTTATTGCACTGTCATTTTCTTAAATTTTCATAATCTAATTAGACTAATAGCACAAGTCTTTTGGGTTTCAGATATATATATATATATATATATATATATATATATATATATATATATTTAATTGATTAATATCCATGCAAAGTAATTTACTATTTTTTTTTACTTGTTAACATCTGATTGACCAATAACATACATTGTTTTGAGTTTCAACATCCATTATGATTGGTTAGTATTCATGCTAAATGAATTCCTTTTTTTTTATCACAACTAAAAAATTAGCATATGTATTGTTTTTTTTTTGTTTATGGAAAAGAAAATTCTAAAAAAAATAAATGGATACCGAAAAGTAATCAGTCGCATCATTTTTTTCCGCTTATTTTTTTTTTTTTTTTACATGTGTAAAACACCCATATATCATTGACTTATAAACTAACTAGAAGTCATCCCGTGCTACGCACGAGTTTAGCTTACAATGTTGTTCAATTTTAGTAATTTGGAAATTATTCGTTTTTATTTGTTTACTCAGAAATGATTATTTTGTGATTTTAAAAATATACTGATCATTTTAGTTTTTTTGGGTTTATTTCTTTGGTGTTACTTGAGTTTTCCTTTTATATATAGTATCAGAGTATTTCAACACATGGAGAAAATTTTAATTGCATAGTAGAGTGTATGGTTTTTTCTCCCTTTAGATTTTCAATGAATATTATTAGAGAAATTTGAGAATATTTTTCTAATTTTGTGTGTCCATTGGTGAGTTTCTCGTCAATATAATATTTTTATTCTTAATGTAACGTAATATTTTTAATATAATTTTATTTGAATACTTATTTTGTTATTTTTCTTTGCATTTGATCTCAAATAATAAATACAAAATTATTAATATATAAAACATATTAAATTGCTTATTAATTATATTTAATTTTATTAAATAATGGAGAAACTCATATGCATCGTCCAATAAGAAGAAGTTTATCCTGCTTTACCACATGAATGTCCAAAAGGAAACAAAAAAATTGAAATTCTAAAATATAAGAAAGGAACAAAACCTAACATGCTCAACATATTAAATCATGATATAGTTCATTTTTCTCATGACGTAGTAATATTATCACAACAACCAACAAACACGACAACCCTGAAGTAAAAATAAAACATCGTTCAAGGCTCTACCCATAGGCCAAACAAGTGAAGTTAAAGATTAGGACATCAATTTTTTTTTGGGCATATTTTAGGGCAAAAGTTTTAGGTTTATGTAGGAAAAAATTAAAATTATAAGTTCAGTTATTAACTCTAATAAAAAAAAGTTTTCTTATTCGAAAAGTTTTAATAGAATAATGAGTTATTTGGTAATATAATATTTATTTCGTATGAATATTTAAATGAACATGAAAACATTGAAAAGAGAAAAAAAAATATGAGCAAGCAAAAAACGAACTACAGTATGAAAATAATTTTTTAATATTAGTATATTTTACAATTTTGTTTACAATAGTAAAAATGGGTTTTTAAAAAATATTGGCGTATGACATCCAAAATTGTCGAACCGGCTCATAGAGAGTATGAAAGACATACATAAACACTCTAATCAATAAATAAATTTGTCAAACATTCTCACATAATTTTTTTTTTTATGTAGTATTAATGTGAACAAAAAAAATGATAACCTGCAAAAATAATTTTAAAATTATTCAAGAATACCTATTGAAATTTGGAAAGATATATTAAAATAATATAATTCTTTATAGGAACCTAATGACTGAAATTAAATAATAATAACTGAAAAATTGTTTTAAAGGGAGAGTACTTAGGGATTGAATTCTAATTTCATGCAAAACAGAATGAATTCAACTTTTTTGGAAAAAAATTGGTAAGATCTAATGGGGAACAAAAGAGTAAGCATTATCAAATAACTTACTGAAAACATCCCACCATTAGATTATATAAGATTAAAAGCCATAAACTAAACATAAATGAAAATCCAAAAATTTATGAATTTATAAGAGAATTTTGAGAATACATAAACATCCCACAGTCTAACATAATCTAGAATCTTTTCTTGCTCATGATGAATCATTTATAAGATTGAAACCCAGAAATAAATTTTATACATAATTTAGAATCCGGCTTTGCCCTGAATCATACATAAGACTGAAACCCATATTTAGAATTTCAAAATAAACTATAATCAGTTTTTTTCCTAGGATGAAACCACAAACTGATAACTGGTGGCTTTAGATCATAAGGGGTCTACTCGCTCTCAACAACTCTCTTGAGAAAAAAAAACCTAGTCTCCCAAAACCCTAGTCTCCAGCCACCGCCGCCGGAATCTCGCTTGCCTCTCCGCCGACCGAGGCTTCGCCGGCGGTGTGAGAGGGCTCTGCTCTTCTTCTTTGTGTTATTTTCCAGTTGTAGTAGTAGTTTGGTCCCCCGATCTCTTCTTCTCTAACCGTGCTGAGGAATGGCTCATCTGTTGCGGCGGTTGATGCTTTGGAGCGAGATCTCGGCTCGTTTCCTCTTCAGCGGCTGATGGTGGTGGTTCGCAGCTGCTCCAAGTGCTTTCTTCGTAGCTATTGCGGCTGATGGTGGTGGTTCGCAGCTGTTGCGGTGGCTTTCTTCGTAGCTTCAGGGTTCAGATCTGAGTCTAGGGTCGCGTCCTCCTGCTACACCCAACCTCTTTGTCGGAGTTCCCAGTCTATCCAGCGATTATCGGTTGAGTCGGGATTAGAGTTTACCGGTTATTGGGGAGGATTCTGTGTACGTTGGTGGCCGAGATTTGAGGATTTCCTTTAAGCCGGCGTTCTTGAGAGCTTCCTCAATTTTCTGGTGTCAGTCCGGCTAAGAAGTGAGACAATAAGGCAGATGCGATGTGGCAAACCCGAGAAGGCACCGTGAGGTGAAGTTATGCTAATCTGTGCTCCAATTTCTTATCTTTAGTTGATTAGTATTCTGGATTTGCCAGATAAGTTCGGAGATGCCTTTGCTCTTGCTGGTTTGCTTTGCGTCTCTTGGTCGGTTCAGTCGGATGTATGGTCCGTTTTTTTGGTTTTGGACCAGAACAATGAAAGCCGGAGATACCAAGCTTTTCTGATTTGCGCCACTACGAGTTGATGCTGTTGGAACATGTTCTAACCGCCGATCATGAGGTTCTAATAGCTTGGATTTGAATTGTTCTTGAGTATAGGTTGTGGTCTTTTTTGTGCTAGTAGTTGTTCTTGTGTCATAGAGTTTTTTTTAGGTGTTTTAAGAGATGATTTCACACCGAGTTGTGGTGTGTTATCTATCTCGCTGTGGTAGGAAAATGCAATGTTTCTCGGGTTAGGTAGTGTTGGATCCGCTAGTGATTCAGGGTTTTACTTGATCGACTCATTGCATTTGGTCCAATTCGTTAGAGGGGAATGTTAAGTACCTTTGATTTGGATGTATTATCTTGGTTAATGAATAGTTGATGTTGAACCCAAAAAAAAAAAAAAAGATCAAAAGGGCTCTATACAAGTGGTTCTTATTGAAGAAGGGAAAAATGAAATGTTAAGGGTTTTTTTGTTTGTTTTATGGGCCTCTAATTACTTAGGTCAAAGTACAAATGAATTTAATTAATTAGGGCCAAACAACAAAAGAGGACATGTGTTAAATAGATAACATGCCAAATGTCATCTCCTTAGCAAAAGCTGAGAAAAACCTTCTCATATCTATACAATTAAAGCAGAAGTACTCACTAGACTCAAATTGGACTATGACATTTTTTTGGTACGTTTTTCATTAAAAATGATTAGAGAATCACTTAATTTAATTAAATTAACCTATAGTTACGATTTACCTAAATGACCATTATACCCCTTGCTCGACCACTCAATAACGACCGGGTCGGGACGCGGATCCTCTTTAACCCGGAATTAGAAGAAATAAAACTCGCGGATCTGTTTGTACTCTAGGTTTATAATATTCGGATCCTGTATGTTCTTTGGTTCAAGAATAATTATTCCTATCGCCAAATAGATGTATAATCCCTATAAATAAGTTAACTGGTATCCGAGTATTTAATGGCTTCAATAATATCAAATATTAACTACTATCAAACTTAAGCCCTATAATTATTATGAATATTAATAATAATGAGAAATCTTTAATACTTATGGATTGTGACTTTGTTGTTTCCAAAATAATCAATAAATTAAATACGAAATTGTATATATATGTAAACATATTTCATTTGCTTTTATATTGTGATATATCTACGGAAACAAAAAATCAACTTAATACAATTAAATAAAAACAAATCATCATTTAGTTTAGATTTTTCAATATTTTCTTAACAAATTATAGTAATTAATTATGATTAGTATATATGGAAAGAATAAAAAATGCATAGATTATATATATGTAAAGTTGTAAACTAATTTACAGAAAATGTGTACTGTATATCCCACATCGACTAAATATTTTGGAATATGATTCATAATCACTATAAATATATGACTAATATGTTTTGAATACAAATGAGCAAGAAGCTTGATTTATCACGTATCCAAATTTAACAGTTTAATATGGTTCTATATTTGAGCATATTTAAACTTTTAAAAAGTAAACATATTATAATATATTTACGTTTTTTAAAAAAATTTAAGAGATTATAAATATTTAAATTTTTATAGAATATTTAAATTCTTATAAATATTTGAACTCCGTCGAAAGTTTAAAATATTATAATATATTTAAGTCTATAAAATATTTAAGTAATATTAATATTTTTACTCTTAAAATTTTTAAAATCTAAAAAAAGTTTGAGTTAAACCCGTTAAAACAGGTATTTTTATCAAACTATAAATTAAATTGGTTTTTTACAATTTTGTTAATTTTGATATATCAAATATTAACTTCTAGATTGTAACCTAAATATATCTAATCTCACTATAAATACAACGGTTTCCTAACCATTGAAGTATCTCACACTAAAATTTAACAAGCAACTTCTCATCTTTTGACAACAAACCAAAATAAATATCCTCTTACAAAACTACTATCCGATATTGCGGTGTGTTTATTCTCTTACAAACCTACTATCCGATATTGTGGAGTGTCTATTCTCTTACAAAACTACTATTCAATATTGTGGTGTGTTTGTTTCCGTGAAAAGCTACATTTTACAAACTACTTACTCTATTAGGATTTCCAATTTATTGTATAACCCCAAATATACAAATAAACATAAACAAAGAAAATAAATCAAAATAAAAAACTATATTATAAAAATACAAATTACAAAAAAAAAGTAACTAACAAAAAATATAATCTTGTGCTATAGCACGGTATCACCTAGTTATATAAGATAATTAATTTATATTGCTGTTTAAGGTAGGGTTAGGGTAGCCTTACTTATGAGCGGCACACATATACATGATTTAGAAATAAAGGTCTCGGTTCAGAGAACGATAATGGATGTGAGGGGCAAAGGAGGGAGCAATCACGAAGTTTCACCGACGAAACTTCCCTACCTTCCCCGAGAGTTAATCACAGAAATTTTCCTTCGATCACATGCAACGTCATTAGGGAGATTCAGATGCTTATCAAAGCCTTTTCTCGCTCTGTTGTCCGATCCCAACTTTGCGAAGAATCATGTAGATCATAACACGGTACGGTTTGGCCACCGCAGACTTATCCTATCCTCTACTAATAACGCTGTACGTTGGGGACACCTTAGACCTTGGAATAATCTATTAGCTGTGGATTTTGATTCGATCCGTGATGATTGTGGAGGAATTAGGGATTTGACTGCCGTGGTACTAGGTAACCCGCTTAAAGAAGATGAATATGACCTGAAATTGGAGTCAGGTGTAATATATAGAACAAGTAGCGTTTATATCTCCGGATCTTCGAACGGGTTGGTGTTTGTGCGTATGGCTTCGAATACGAGTGATGTCTTCTTGTATAACCCGACCACCGGAGAATCCAAGAGAATACCGGACGTGCCTGAATATCTGCGTTCCAGTTCCAGTGTAACTTGGTCTTGGTTTAGTTATGGTTTTGGTTTCGATCCTCTGACCAATGATTACAAAGTGGTGAAGTTTAATGTTGATAATGACAATTATGTCTACTCATTGAAGAAAGATTCGTGGAGGCGGATATGCAATATTCCTTGTAGAAGAGTCTATTCCAGGACCTCTGTGGAACTCAACGGGGCGATCCATTGGATTTCCCTGATTAGTGGAGGAGAATCTCCGAAAGTGGTTACGGCATTTGACCTTAACACAGAGAAGTTACGACATATGCCATTGCCTGATTTGACCGAGGAATGTGACCATATCTATGGGGGATATACGGTGGGCACTGTCAAAGGGCGTCTCTGTGTCGTTAGCTGGTGCTTCGAGATGCATGATGTTATATGGGTAATGAACGAGTACGGTGTCGGGAGTTCATGGAGTAAGATTCGAATCGGCGTTTCCTACTGCCAAGTCATGATACCATTGTGTTCCACCAGGAACGATGAGGAGGTTTTTCTACTTATCAATAAAGACTTGGTCCTGTACTATTTTGAGCGTAATACTTGGAGGAGTGTAAAAATCCGCGGTGTTGAATCCGGCAAGTTGCAACACGCAAATACGTACGTGGAGAGCCTCATATCACCAAACTCTTACGGTTTACAGAGATGAAGAAAAGTTCTGCTATGTTCATTACTTTGCAGTTCATTTAGAGTTTGGGGGGTTTAAACTTTATTAGAAAGTTTACAGCCTTCACACGAGTTTAAGTACTATAGATGATTTTGGTGTCACTTGTGATGATTATAATAATATTCATGCCCGTCTGAAGTCTGCGCACAACATTGTTGCCATTCTTAGGACTTAAATTTTTATTAAAAAGTTTAAAGCATTCTCACGATATTTGATGATTACACGAGCAAGAGAAATCCTTCTATGATTTGGAGACCTCAATCGAGAATGATCACTAATCATGTAAATAACACGAACGTTAACGAAGACTCCACTGTGCAGCAACCCTGGCAAAGTTTTGATCCTAAGCACAACACAAATAAGTACATCTATTTCTATAGTAGAATTAAGCCAACGTTCTCACAATTAATTCACAAGTCCTTTTATACTACTATCTTTTTAATCCAGCTAATCTTGAACCAGTCATGACCTGAAAGACTAAATTAGCAACTAATAAGACCTGACTTGGCTTCCTGTAATATCAACACCAACCTTTCTAAAAATGGTAACCTTGCTATTTTACCACAACAACCATCAAGCAATCTCTACATCCCCAAGTGAAAAGCTTCTAATTTGGTACATAAGCAAACAACCAAAAACACCCAATTTTGATCCATCAATCTAATGAAAACATCATACAATTGAGCATTGATAAATGATAACCAAATAGCTTAATCAAGGCTACATATATATATATATATATATATATATATAACAATTCTTATGTCAAAGTCTCAGAGACATTATATAACAACAACAACAACAACAACAATACAAAAGTCTTAATCATATAATAATTTACTTGCCTCTTCTCAATCTCAAGTCTCAACCAAAAAGACCCAAAAAAAAAAAAGCTTCCAAATTAATTGCTTCAGGTGTTGATGTCGCTGGTGTCTCGAGCACATCTAGTAATGGTTTCGCAACCTCTGCTGTAAGAATTGGCTTGTCCGGAGCGGCAATCGTAGTAGGAAGCTCCTGGTTTCTGACAAGGAACCATGTCTCTCCTTAAGGTTTCGTATCCGATGTAACGTTTATGCGCCATGAGAACTCTCCGGCTGATCTCCGACGGCATCAGATCTTCGTCATCTACGATGATGAGGCTGTTTCGGACTAGCATTGCGTCGATCTCTCCGTACGGCGACGGGATCGAGATCGCATCGGAGATTTTGAGGAGAAGAATGGCGAAAAACACCATCGCGAGTGAGTTTAACATGGTCGATGTCGGTATATGAAGATTGTGCCGACGCGATCTCTCTCTCTCTCTCTCTCTCTCTCTCTCTCGCTCTCTCTCTCGCTGGAGCTTAAAGCAGAAGAAGTAGAAATGGGGGGTAGTTGGTGAAGAAGAAAAGTCGCTGACAAATGTACAGTTTAAAGTGTTCGGATTTAGGTCAGTTAGTCAACTTAAACCGGCCGGTTTGCAAAAATTATAATCTGTCAAGTTAAACCAGTGTCTTCTTCTCCCATTCGTGAAGTTATTTATTTATTTTTTTTCTCAACTTCAACTTTTCATTAACCCAAATGTTACAACCAAATCAAAAGCACGTTACATTCACCTCTATGGATTTGGACCAAAACAAATGGAATGGTTGATCAAGTACAACCCTGGAACACTAGCGGATCTAACGCTATCTAATCGAGAACCATTGCATTTTTTAACCACAATGAGATAGATAACACACCATAACTCAGTGTGAAATCATCTCTTAAACCACCTGAATTGACCTAATGACACGAAAACAAATACTAACACAGAGAAGGCCTAACCAATACTGAAAACAGATCAAAACCCAGCTATGAGATCCTCATGATCGGCGTGTAGAGCTTGTCTCAATAGCTTCAACACCCAGAGGTGCATCATCAGAAAAGTTTGGTCTCTCCGGCTTTCACTGTTCCGGTCTTAAACCTAAAACGAACAATACATCCGACTGACCCAACCAAGAGTAATGAAGCTATAATAACCGGCAAAAATGATGGTTCTCCGAACTAACTATACAACAACCAGAATGCTAATCATCTTAAGATTTGAAATTGGAGCCCAAATTAGCAAAGCATCACCTCACAGTGCAAGTTCAAAGTAACAACATCACTTCCTTCAAGTTATGAGACATACACCACACCTTGGTCGGACTGAAAAAAAACAAAAACAACACCACCCCTTGCTGCAGGACACCGTCGAGGTTGGTATGAGAGGTAAAACTTGAAGAAGAACTTGAACCCCACCACTGAAGCTCGACGAAGAAAACTTCAGCCCTCACTGCTCTCCGAAACCCACAAACCGCTGGTGACAAAACAGCAGACGGATTCGCCACCCCAGATCCACCCGATCTGGCCAAGATTCGACAATGTCCTCCAACGTCTGCACCAGAGCCTTCACCAGCAACCTCCACCCGACGAATCGTCGCCTCAAGCGCCGAGGAATCACCAGAACCACCACCTTCGAGAGACACCCAACCGACGACGACAATATAACAAGGAGCGAGAAACTGAAAAGGAACGACAAAAGGAAGAAAACTAGAAAGGATGAAGTCCTCTCCGGCGCCGGAAAGGCAACCGGAGAGGCGGATCGAAATCGGCAACTCTCTCTCGGGGACTCTTGTGTTTAGGGCGAACTCTCTCCTTATCTATCCAGTGTTTTGTAACGGTGATATGTTTATCCATTCGTGAAGTTATTTTGACTTTGTACCCAAGGAGTCTCTTATAAATGGAGGAAATAATAGAAGCTTTTATTAACTAAAGATCTAAAATTGGTAAGACTTTTTTTTACTTCTATATTATCAAGAGAAGTAAAACAAGTATTTGAGTATTGATAACCAAATAGTTTGCATTGTTTATATTGTTTTGATGAAAAAAATAATTGTTCTGTTCCGGTTCACCATCCATTGCCAAGCTCGTAACTCCGATAAATTCATCCGATATGGCTTTTGCCTATCGTACTTATGTAGTCGTTTTAATCAAAAACCCATATCATTTTTTTGTGTGTGTTTCTTAATGAATATATGTTTTTGTATTTTTTAAATATGTTTATACCGTTTTTCTCTTGATTGTATTGGTTTGTCCATTTTTGATTATTATTATTTTTAATCAAATTTTCTTTTCCATTTTATTTGAGTTGTCCAGGTCCAAATGGGCATATCCATGTTAAAAAAAAAACGTTTGTGTGCAAGGTAAATTGGTTTTTAAATCCATTTATATAGACCGCTTCAGTTTTAGTTGCTAAAGTATTACCACTTTCAAGATTCTCTCGTCGTTGGGAGTAGTGGGATCTTACATGACCCGAACCGTCACACATAAATCGGGCAGCGGTGCATACGGATGGAAAACCATCTTCAACTGACCCCTCGGTTTCTATTTATGGTTATGCCAAAAACATGTTTTAACCGTCAAAAATACTTTGATTTAAGACTTGTATCGAAATTTTTTTATTTTTTATTTTAAAACTTTTAGCCCCAAAATAATTCAATTTTGATGTATTTTCACATAACGTGAATACAAAATGTAAGTGACATCAATTGTTTGACCAAGATTAACCATCTAAATAACCAATTAAACTTTACTTCAAAAAATATTTCTACATATATATATATATATATATATATTTGTCGGTCCACAACAAACCGGCCCATTAGCCTAATCATTACAATCGTAAGGAGCGGAACTTGATCTCTAGTGTGATGGTGCCTTGTGTATTAAAGAGTTACCATTGACCACTGCACTAAGGTCACTTCACATTTCTACATATTTTGAAAATTCCATAATATAGTTTGAATGACCGATATGATGTTATTTTCTTTTCTTTTTTAGTCAAAGTCAAATAACTTAAGTAGATATTAAATACTAGATACTATCTAACACTAAATCTAATACAATTGTGGTCATATAACTATTTAACCACAATCCTAAACTTACCCTAAATTAATAACCCATTTGACCAAAAAATATCATTTTTTGACTTACCAAATAAAACCAATAAATAAATAATATATAATAGAAAAACCATAGACAAAGGTGACAGAACTAATATTGTTACTTCCCAATATCTAAATATCAAAAAGAGAAAAGGTGAATTGAGTTGTAAATCTGTTTAATTTCATATTGTTGATAAACCAAAACTTGTTTTCCAAGCTGTAAATATTGATCACTGAATTTCTTCAAAACCGAATATGATATTGATAAAATATTTTCTACCAAATGTTTTGTAGAAAATTGCGTAAGAAAACATCTATCCATACTATTAGTGTGCTTGTTTGAGTTTGAACCTTCTTTTTTTTCTTTTTTTTCTCTCAAGAGTATTCTAACAAACATTTGTTATATGTATTCTCTAGCAACATAAAAAATGGCCATGGAGAAGTTTTCATCTTTTCTATTACCGTTATTGATGGTGTTTGCTTTCATCCTTCCATCAATGATGTCAGGTAACACATATATTTATTCAGGGTTATATATTTTTAAAGCTATTTTTGTGTATGTTTTAATTGTATGATATGTCGATGAGAGACTTGTAATTTTCTCTTACATTTAGTTAGAGAAAAAAAATGTGTAAATCTTTCGTGAAAATTTGGAAAATGATGTTAACTCTTTAGAAAGAAATTATGGCTATTGTAATTGGAATAAAAAAAACATATGCTAGCATTAGTAATACAAATATATAAAAATGATTAATTGATCATTTTGTGGTTATGATCTTTGTTAATGTGTTTGTTTATGCAGTCGAAGTAATACCATGCATACCAGGAACAACGTGTTCAAACAATCTAACATGCGATGTACTTTGCAAATTAAAAGGATTCAAATTAGGAGGGTTCTGCCACAAATATGTAGGCAAAAAGACCGGCGATTGTTGTTGTCATCCAGGCTTTGAATCTCAAGACTCTTCCATATCCGATGATATTAATGTACTAATTCCTAATTAATTTCTTGTTTTATATGTATTCCATATTATCAGTTTAATTAATATATATTCAAATATCTTTAGGAGATGGATTTATCTATACTATTAACTGGGGAGTACACCTATGCATAAAAGAAAAAAAAAAAACAAGTATTTTATTACATACCCCTACGATTTACGTAAACAAAGAAGAAGAAAAAAAACACAGAAGGATAAATTGGTAAAAATATTAATCAAAAGACGCGGACCTTATACGGATTTTATCAACTACGTATAACACTATTCGGATCTTGATTAAGCTTTAGACGTTTCCAAACAGATTATGTCATAGATACCTATAAAACAAATCATAAAATAATTAGGAAATAAGTATAACAAAACAAGTAAATAATTAAGCAATCCCGAAATTATCCGAAGAACAAACCTAACTCATAATTAATTTAAATACCGGAAACTTATTCATCTCAAAAACTATCCAAATCAGATTGTATCATTTCCATTATCTCCAATTCACCATTAAATACTTATAACCAAGATGGCAATGAAAATTCCCACAAACTTCTCAAAATCATTTTATAGCATCCAAATCGGACTGTATCATTTCCATAATCTCCAATTCACCATTAAATCTATATTATTTTAAAACATGTGACTTAATCATTGTAAAAACTTTCCAAATATGACTTTATCACTTTATCATAACGATGATCTCTGATTCAAAGATAGCAATAAATCTTCTCAAAATCAGTTTATATCAAACATAATTATACTATCAAAGGAAAACAATAACTGACAATATATTTTATGATTCCTACCTTTTAAAATTGTATCAACTAAAATATTCTTATCCTCTAAATTTTAGCAACTAACACGAATTTAAGAGTTAGAATTTATGTAAAAAAAATATATTACCGTATCTCATCGTTATTATTAAATAAGCATATTCTAGAATTATACCATTTCACCAAACTACCTCCATTAGTTCTATAACTAAATGTAAAACACTCGATTCCAAAGTAAGTTTATTTTTCTTTATTCTCAAGCATTGTTTATCAATATATTAAACTAATTATGTCACTATTGTCAATATGTGAAACAGGGTGAAGAAGAAAAAGATTTAACTGGTCCAAGTATTAAACGGTGCTCCTCAAACTTTGATCTTTACTCCTGCAAGTAATGAGTTTTTAAAGGTGAGACCTTTTTTTTCATTTGTTTGCACTATAACGACGAACTGTACAACCATTTCTACAAGGGCTAATTTTATCACAGTACAAATGGATTCATACTCTTTCCCTAGACCAGATAAAGCACTAAATATTTTTCATGTTCATTGAGAGGAGAACCAATAGAGTCAAGTTGATCACAGAGATATTTGATTGCAGCCACATATGCAGCCATAGTCTTGCTTAACTTATTTGTTTTACTCTCTACTAATCCAAAAAGAAAAAAAACAATGTTGTGAAGCAAAAATAAATCAGATGTTTATAATTAGTGTTGTGTGTTTGGCAAGAAGAACATCATTTAGTTTACTATCAAAAAGAACAATACGTTAATCTACGGGTTTGATTATAATAGATGCATTTGTTTGACCCAAAAAAAAAAGAGATGCCTTAGAGCGAAGGAGATTACCATTTCTTGCATGTTTAGAGTTAATAAATCAACTGGTCTGAGAATCTGGAAATTAACAAAAATCACGGATTAGATGAACAAAGAGTTAACGGTGAAAAACAGCTTCATTTCTTCTCTATACTTGAGGCAAGTTTGAAACAAACTTTTGGAAATTCAGCTACAAAATCAAAATTACCTCACCCCAAGAAATCAGCAGGACAGACTTCATCAACCAAAACGATCAAATCATGTAAACTTTGTTGCAGCTTCTTCAAATTGGATCTGGCTAAAAAATATACAAAGTGATAAAATTAGAATTATATATCTCTTACATCATAATCAAACATTCACGCAACGAATCGATTGAAAAATTCGATCTCACCAAACTTATAGAAGGTAGCGACGACGACAACGCAAGACCAATTCTCCGGAAGTCGAACTATCTCTCACGTTCCCTGATGCAAACACGCTCCCATGGCGGTAATCGTACTCGAAAAGATTCCATGGTAAGCGTGAAACCCGGTTTCTTCGCGGGTCACAGGAGAATCAAATCGATGAGATTCAGAAGAAATACAGAAGGAGGAAGGAGAAAAGAGACGAAGGAAGAGATAATAAATGTCTCTGATTTTTTTAATAAAAAAATAATATCTCTGTTTTTGTTTTAGTTTTTTTTTTTAAATAACGTTGTCGGATGTTTTTTTTTTTGTCCCTTTTACTACTCAACATTGTCATTTGGTTTTTTCATAATAATGTCCACCCCGTAATTTATAATTTGGAAATTTATAATAAACTGTGTGATGATAATTGACAAATTTGCCAAACAGTTTTCTGAAAAGGATCAATGTTTTATTTTTAAACTTATCTATGAATTTATTCAACATTTTAAAACCATATAAATGAATCTTTCTAAAAAAAATTAATAATCGATAAACAATACTCCCTCTGTTCCAAAATATAGAATTGTTTGGCTAAAAGCACGCTTATTAAAAAAAATTTTAACACAAAATAACTCATTAATTGAACACATTAATTGACCACAAAAAAAGAAAAAAATAGAATGGATAATTAAGAATATTAAGAGACACGTTTTATTCCATTTAAATAGGGGTTATTAACAAATTACAAGAAAAAATTTTCAGATGCGAGCCATTTTTTTGTAAACACTTTGAAACTAAAATTCAAATTTTTCACTATAGAGCCATACGAACCAAGAAACTCCAATTGTTTATCTCTATATAATTTCTTTGGTCTAACAATGATTTACCAAATTTTTCATGGATTACAATATTGATTTGAATTTTCCAATCCTAAATCATGAGGCAGAAGTTTTGATTGATTTAAACCAAATTCCAAGGATAGAAGAAGATGATCCTAGTCACGGCGATGAAGTTTTTGATCATCCTATTAATCATAATCCAGGTGAGAATCTTTTTCCATGTTTTTAAATTAGTTAATTTAAAAGTTTAAATAAACCAGAGATAATGCTTTTGTATACTCATGAGTTTTTAGAGTTACAATAATTTTACAAGTGCTGTTCATCTTCTACATAGTTTTGTTAAATATTTTCTCTTACATACGGTAATTTTACAAGTGCTGTTTTTGTAATTTTAATTAGATTGAGTTACGTAGCATGACGGTGACTTTTTTAATTATTGCAGAAAACGATGATCAGTTTCAAGGTGATACGATTCTACCAAGCGGTAGAAGAAATGTTTCTAATCAAGAGAGATGGGCAATTTTCAGTGCTTTGCTAGCAAGAAGTGATAATGGTAATCTCAACAGATATCATACAAAAGAAGTTTCAGATCTTTTTTCAGTGCCTATACAAATCGTACGGAAGATTTGGCGAAGAGCAAAAGAAACAGCTAAAGATGGAAAAGTTGATGTATCTCATAGAAGAACTGGAAATTGTGGTCGTAAGAAAATTGCACTTGATGTGGATAAAGTTGCCACCATTCCATTACAGAAGCGCACAACTTTGAGAACGTTTGCCGTAGCTATGGACATGAGTCTTGGAACATTACATAGGCGTAAGAAAGAAGGAGCTATTCGACGTTATACCAATCCGATCAAACCACATTTGAAGGAAGAAAATCTGAAAGGTAGACTAGAATTTTGCATTTCTATGCTCGATAAGAATACTCTACCTCATGAACCGAATTTTGTTGATATGTACAATATTGTGCATATCGATGAAAAGTGGTTTTATATGACGAAGAAGACCGCGAAATATTATCTACTTCCGGTTGAAGACGATCCACATCGTACATGCCAAAGTAAGAATTTTATTGGGAAATTAATGTTTCTAGCAGCGATGGCTCGTCCAAGATTTGATGAGGAAGGAAATGAGGTATTTTCTGGAAAAATTGGTATCTTTCCATTTGTTACTTTGGAAGCAGCTAAGAGGCGGAGTAAGAATAGAGATGCAGGAACTTTGGAACCAAAAGCATCAACTTCTGTTAAGAGGGAGGATATAAAGGCATGCTTGATTGAAAAAGTTCTTCCCAAAATTTATGAAAAGTGGCCAAGAGAAGATAGGGGAAAGACTATTTTTATCCAACAAGACAATGCGAGGACACATATCGCATGCTCGGATACAGATTTTCAAGAAGCAGCGTCAAGATATGGCTTTGACATACAGTTGAAGTCTCAACCACCAAACTCGCCAGATCTAAATATTTTAGATCTTGGATTTTTTAGTGCCATTCAATCGCTGCAACATAAAGCATGTCCAAAAACCATAAAAGATCTTGTTTGTGCGGTAGAAGAGTCATTTGAAAGGTATCCTACAAATCAGGTAAACCGTATCTTTTTGACTCTTCAATCTTGTATGCTAGAGATCATGAAAGTTGGAGGATCAAACAAGTACAAGATACCGCATATGAAGAAATCTACATTGGAAAGAAATGGTCTTCTTCCCAAACAATTAAGTTGTGATGCTATGTTGCTGGAACAGGTGTTGAACTTTCTCAGGTCGTCAAATTAGTAGAAATGGTCTTCGTTTGTCTATGTTTTTTTTCTGTTTGTGAACATTCTCAGATCGGATTTTATTGGTTGTAAACTCTTGATGATACCTCTGCAGTTCTAAGGATTTTATTACTTCAGCGACACTCTAAGGATTTTGTGTTCTTTTGTATACATGTATTGGGTTGTGATGAGTGAGAGAAGCTTATCCAAATATAGAAAAATACTCCACTAGTCCTCTACGTTCATAGCAAGTGGAACAATATCTAAAGAGAAAAAACAAAAAACAAAAAAAAGATGAGAAAGAAAGAAGCATAGCCATCACACGAACTATACTTATTTGTATTGATGCATAACTACAAGTCTACACCAATAAAATCACAGTAAAAAAATTGAGAAATAAGTAGATTTCAACTACTGTGGACTTGAATTGAAAAGCTATCAACTGTCTTGAGAAATATTTGATGTTGATTTCCCCTGTTTCGATCCAATACAAAATCTTCAGCAATACAAAAGAAAGAAAAGCAATTTATCAACGGACTAGTCACTTTTTCTACAAAAAAAAATCAATAAGATTATCTACTGCATCAAACTGCATCACATGAAATTTTAATTATGATACAAACCTTAGAATATGCAGGGAGCAATATCTTCAGCAATTCCAATTTAATTTCTTCCCATGACTTTTCCAGATGAGAGGCTCCTTCGTTTTAATACGGTTCGTTCAGATCGAATTGATGAATGGTCCCATAAACTGCCTTTTTGATCGATTTAAGTTTTTTGCTATGCTTTCTTTTTGTTCTGGTATTTCGGTGAGAGGAGTTTCTTCTTCGTCGTCATGAAAATATTTGTTTAAATCAAATTTGTGAGGATTTGATTTGCTAATGGGTTGAACTTCTTTTGATTTGCTTTCTCTTTTTTCTATTTTTTTGTCTCAGATTTTTTTTTTTATGAAAAGATCAGTTTTTAAACCCATGAATTTGGAAGACGATAAGTTTTGCAAAAATGGAATAATGACACGATAAGTTTCACATAAAATTGTTTGACCAAAATTGTTTTAATACTTGCATAAAAATCTGAGAAAATTCTATATTTTGGAACAAAAAAAAAAAGCTAAACAATTCTATATTTTGGAACAGAGGGAGTATTATTTTTCTTGGTCCCAAATTGTTTTTATGGATCAGCTTATAATTTGATAAATTAATAACTATAAATTAACATATTAGACTTACCATAAATTAATACTTACAATCTTATATGTAACATGTTTTTTTTTGTCCAAATTATATAGCCTAACAATGTTCAAAATAACAATTAAAGACATTAAAAAATTAAAGTGTGTTCCAATATAAATGAACCATACATAAAATAACAAGAATAAAGAATTCAATTAATTTTGTAATATTTTTATTATATCATATAATATATAAATATACTATAATTTATCTTTGTGTTTTTGCAAAATGCAGGACTTCGGTAATTTTTGCTTCCGTCGCATCCTTTTTCCAATCGGGAATAAAAGTTTGTCTTATATCGAAAGTGTCCTACATCAAGAATCTTCCGAATGTGTTTTTTTAACTATATTCAGTTCTCAAAACCTAACTACAGTAAAACCTCTATAAATTAATAATATTGGGACCAGAAAAATCTATTAATTTATAGAGGTTTTAATTTCTCGATAAATTAATAATTATTAATTTATAGAGAGACTTTCCTAATTTGGTAAAAAAACATTAAAAATAAGATTTAATGGTTATAACTAATATTTTTATAAAATCAATTACAATCAAAATAACAATTATCATGTTTTGACGATAGCACTCAAAGATTTTTATACAGTAAAAATATCAAAAATGAACTTTAATAAAAATTAATGTGTCGATATATACATATATTTGGATAATTCTATATAATTATTAATTTCTATTATTGATGGGACCATATATTTACAAAGGATTGTCAAAAAAATTATTATTTTATTATATTATCGAATAGTGTCCAAAATTATACTAGTCCCAACTTGGGACCGGAGAAATTTATTAATTTATAGAGGTTATTAATTTACGTAGTATTAATTTATAGAGGTTCTACTGTAATTTGATTAAGTGTCAACTTGGAAAATGTTAAATATCTACTTTATGATGATATCGAAATGGAAATACGACGTTTGAAACTCTTACCCAATCCCTTTAAATATTTTATATAAATTTGGAAAAAATATATGGAATACCCTAAATTATCAAGTTGTGCAAACACACATCTATAGGTGTGTCCCACATTACTCATGTGGGTTTCACGAAACGGGTTTTATATGGGTCAAAAAAATATTAAATCTGTTGCGGGATATACCTATCGAGGTGTGTTTGCGCAGCTTGATTATTTAGGTTATCCCATTTGAAAAGTTTGATTTTTTGTTAATTTTTATTTGATTTAATAGTATACGGGTTTAATAAAAATCTAATGGTTACTAATTTGGTTCAAGTTTGATCCGGGCATACTTGGATTAAAACTTTGTAGTGAAATCATAACTATTTCAAATATTCACAAACTTACTAAAACCAAACCAATTTAAATTTGAATTATATTGACAAATATGACCCCACACGTACGTGCAGGTCCGAACATAGTTCTCTTATATAACTTACACAATTGGTTAAGATAGGGCCCTATTGGACAAATCTACATACTATAATTTGTTACGTAATACAGTACCTAGTTTTAGTTTCTAGTATTATCTCACAATTCTTATTTTTTGTGTCTTTTATATAATACTATTATTTTCATGTACTTTTAGGCTTGAAACTTTTTCATGAGTCTTAAATTTGTTTCATTATATTTTGTTTATATATATTGGTGAGAAACTTACTTAATATCTCATCAATATAATATTGTTTTAGTATAGTTTAATATCTGTAATGTAATAAAACTTATATAATTATTTTAATATTAATCATATATTAGAAAATTTCTAATAAATATATTTCTAAAATAGAAAATTCTACTTTTAATATATTTAATTTTATTAATTATTATTTTTGTTTATATAATCTACAATAGTAACAATAATAAAACTGTAAATACTATTAATACATAAAATTATTTTAAAATTAAGTATAAAATTAGATAACATAAACACACACACACACATATATATATATATATAATTAACTTTGTAAACTTTTTCGATTTTATTTATCATAATAAAATATGAGTCATTTATAAGAATATCTGTGTTTTTGTGTGGGTCTCAAAAAGCTATATTTTAATATCTTAATTATTTTTAATTATTTTAGTACCACATTATATTTAAAAATTTCTCTTAATATGAACAATCAACTATGTATAAAAAATATCTGGTAAAATTAATTTATGTTAGACTTTTTAATTTATATATTTTAAAAGTAAATTAAAATAAGTAAAAATCAAGATCTAATATCTAATATCTAAAATAAAATAAAAATAAAAAAAGATCTAATATCTACTGATCGAATAAGAATAAAAACAAATAGGCTTTAATGGAAAATCCATTATATATTATGGGAGAGTCTTAACAATAAATGTAAAATAGATAATATGATGTTATGTAGAGTTTGACCAGATTATGGTCCAAAGGTTCAATTAAAATAAATCTAAAATAGGGAACTTTATTATTGCTGTCAATATTTTGACTTTTAAAAATCAAAATTTTGAACTTCGTAAAGTAGTTTATAAATATGGCTACTTTGGTATGAAATCTTGAAAATTTTCTATATATTTAACAAAAACAAGTTATTATCAAATTGTGTAAAATAATATTTCAAGATCCACATCCCTTAAGTATTTGTAAGATATTAATTTTAGTCTATACATTTCTTCATATTATCATTGTTTGAACACGAAATGGAACTTGTCTTAACCTTGATTTTAAACTTTACTTTTCAATTTTTAGTTTTAAATGATTAGGTTTTCATGAGATTGGATATATTTTGACAATTTTTTTTCTTTGCATCATGTAGCAACACAACTAATGGGAACCAAGAATTTTTCATGTCTTGTATTGTTGATGGTGTGTGCCCTCATACTCCTACCCATTATTTCAGGTAATACGTGTATTTTATTAAGGGTTAAGTGTCGTAAATGCAAAACAATATATTTATTTATCTATATTTTTCAATTTTACGAAAATAGATGATTTAAAAAATTAGATTAATAATATTTTAGTTGTTTAATATTAATTAAGATGAAATTATTTTATTGTTAAATGTTTCTGAGGTTATCCTCACTAATTAAGTTATTCTACTGTATATATATTTTGTGAAATATAAATTGGGTCAGTCACCTCCATTATTGTGTTATTTTAAAGGTGACCATATAAATTGGAGAATAGTGTGTTGTAGAACTTCTAATTTTCTAAATAAAAAGTTAGAGTTTAGTTTTAATTGGAGAATAGTGTGTTGTAGAACTTAAGTGCTGAGAAAAACCTTGGTGATATCTTTCTTTCCAACTTCTTCGACTAGATTTTAGAGATAGTTTCACATAATTTCCATGTGAACCAATTTTAGTTTTTGTAAACCTCGGACTGCTACCTTTCTTAGTAGGCCATATCTATCCTTGGTCAGTAGAATTATTTTTCTTTGACGGTCGATTTGCTATGTTTGGAAAGCTGTAAAGACTTATTTATCGATATTACAAATTACCACATGATATGTCTACATGTTTAATGCTTACTCAGTTTTAACAATCACTTTTCTTAAAATCACCCATCCTAAAACTATTCCAACATAAGTACAAATTACCAAATTACCACATGTTTAACAATCAGCTATGTTTGGAAAGCTGTAAAGACTTATTTATCGATATTACAAATTACCACATGATATGTCTACATGTTTAATGCTTACTCAGTTTTAACAATCACTTTTCTTAAAATCACCCATCCTAAAACTATTCCAACATAAGTACGGTTAACTGTGAAATTCTCTTAGCATATTTGACCGACATAGGTGATCAAATCAGTTATTTTAAACATCTCTACATGAATTCCGATATTTCTAAAACCGGAGTGTTACAAGTATCCCTATATAAGTTGACAGATTCCACCCCAATTCTTGAACAATCCTTTTGAATGCCAAGATCTTTCATTTGAGCTATCGATATGACTTCCACATCTGTTAAAGTTTGTTCTCCAAACCTCAGTGATATCGATTCCAATACTGTGTATGATTTTTAAAAAAAACATACATAATTAAACATAATCAGAATCAGTTTGATTTTCTTGTAATCTTATTAATATGTTTGCTTTTTTTTTACAAAACAGGAGGAGGGAGAGAATGTTATCTTCAACCAGGATGTAAAAACTCAATGACATGCAATGATTTTTGCTATTATAAAGGATACAAATTAGGAGAGTTTTGTGAACGCTATGGTGGCTCAAATAAGTCTGGCCATTGTTGCTGCTATTATTAGCTTTGAATCTCAAGACTCTTCCAAATTGCATGATAATAATGTACTCATTATATTAACTAATCCATTATTTTATGTGTATTCCTTATATCAGAATAATTAAAATTCTCTTATATTTTTGTATAAGTGTTTTCTCATAACTAATCTTTAGGTATGAGAAAACAAATGAACCCAAAAACCGGAACCAGATAAAAAAAAAGCAGAACAACTAAAAATTATATATATTTGTACTCAATACTCGAATGGGTAATTACAAAATATTTGTAATAAATACTTAAATGGGAGTCCAGTTACCAAAGATTACACAGACAACTGTCCGAATAACCAAAATCTTATTATATAAAGTCTTATTATACAAAGTTGAGTTTTAAAAGTTAGTCATTAACAAGATTTTGACACGTATCAAGTTATTAATATGAGATTTTGACATGTGTAAAAATTAATATTTAATAGGAGAGATTTGAGATTATGACAAAAAACAAAAAATTGTTTAAACAATATTAATAATGTAAAAAGATAATTATAAAAAATTACAAAAATTAAACAGTTTTTTTTAAATAATTATAAGAAGATTATATATTTCATAAAATTCGAAATTATAACATTATTTACTTATTTTTAATTTTAAGTTATTAATTCAACAACAAAAAAAGATTAAGGAAAATGTACAGTTAATTATTAATTCTAAAAAATGTAAATACTCACTTCTATATAAAACATATATCATCTCACATTATTAATCTAACAAAATAACTTATTCAAAAAACTGCTTTAAACTTTGTTCTATTGGTAAAAGAAGTTTTAGTG
Source organism: Camelina sativa (assembly GCF_030686135.1). NCBI lineage: Eukaryota > Viridiplantae > Streptophyta > Magnoliopsida > Brassicales > Brassicaceae > Camelina > Camelina sativa. The sequence continues at coordinate 18,136,764 of NC_141890.1, read as the reverse complement.
GGAGGTAAATTTTACTTATTTTTTTAAACCAAAATTTTCTCCTACTTTCTCCTTTTTCAATTTGGAATAGGTAAGATTAATATGTTGACCCAAAAAAATGTAAGACTAATATATGCGTCTTCTTTTCTAGTACTGTATTTTAATTTTTATTGTAGTATTTTTAGATTGTTTTATTTAATTTATATTTTTATCTTTGATTTGAGATTCATATATTACTGTGCTTATAATTTTCTATTATTTCTTTAATTATGTCAAATTAATTTTTTTCAAATTTCTCAACCTTGATTGGTTGGTCATAAACCTATTTTTTTATGCAAACATAATTGTTACCACTCATTCAATCCCAAAGGGAAACAAAGAGTATAACCTTATCAACCTAATGGTTGGATAAAATAGGCTAATCAAACACAAGCTTACAACAAACATAGATATATATATAAATTGGAAAACCATAAACTGTTTTTGATAAATTCATAGGAGCTCGGAGACAGAGGCTACATTGTCATGTGTCAAAGACGCTTTCACAAATACATTGGAAAATTTAACACTAGTTACTATCAAAAGATTCCGTGACGTTGAAAAATGGCTTTAAGTTTTATTGGTTGTCGGAGTATGCCACTTTGAGATAGCTAAAAGACGTGAACATGGTTTCTCTACACATGGTGGAGGAGGTTGGACGCATGCAAAGTTATCTTCTCAAAGGAGGAAGGCGGAACCAAGGTTCTTTTCATGGTGGAGGAGGTTGGACGCAAGGTTCTCTCCGTAAGGGAGGAGAGAGGACCCAAGATTCTCTCAATGGTTGGTATACTATGTAATATATGTTTAATTCGAAAAGTTTTTTGAACCAACAATTTTAGTGATTAAAGTAACTATGCAAAAGTGAAAATAAATAGACATATAATAGTTGGCTTAATGTGCTTATATAGATATTTTCCTAGGTAATGGTAAAAAATATATTTGTAACATACAATATACTTAGGTGTAAAAAAATACTTTTAATAGTAACATACATAAAAAATTTGTAAATAGATATAAATTAATGTATTATAGTAAAAAGAAATTATAAATAACGTACAAATTTTAATATATTTTGTGTTAAATTTATTTTTATTAACAAAATTTTAAAACCTGCACATGGGGCAGGTCCTTATCTAGTATATGTATATTTTCTAGTATTTTGAAACCGATTATATCCAAAATCTATCAAAATATTTGAAATTTTACCCATATAAGACTTGTAAATTATAAATTAAAGATAATACATCTTATTATAGAAAATCAATGTATTTAAGTAAAATTAATGTATTTAAATTGAAGAAAATACATCTTATTATATAAAATTGCTGTTAAAATTAATGTATTAAAATTTGTATTTTTATTTCTATTTTAAAAAATTTCAACAATCAAATTTTGACCAAGATTTGTTGTCTAAATTATTGTAATGCCCATGAACCGGTTGTGGATTTCCAGTACGGGTGGCGATCGACACCAGTGGTGGGTGTTGGTTGATACCTTATGTGGTCGGATTTTCGGTTCAATTTTTAATTCTCCGGTTTGCGTGTTGGTTTAGAAAAAATCGTAAAACTCGAGTTTATTAGGGAAAACTCGATATTAAAATATAGAAAATAAATGTTACGTTTTCTTCTTTGATAAAAAAAAAAGTAAACAATAATATATATGTCAATGATCTAAAATAAATGTAATTTTTTTTTGCTGAAAATGAAGCGGAAGATGAAGAATGAAGACTATGAAGTTAAATAATCGAATTGGATCATTTAAAGAAGTTTCAAGTGTTTTTTTAATTTAAATTAAGAATGGTTTTTACTTTAAATTAATAATGATTTTTTATTTTGATTTTATCGATTTTTGGTTTTAGGATATCAGGATGATTTTTCTATTTTAATATCTAGATATTATTTTCTTAAGCGTAAAAACTTTGATTGGTTTTATAATTTATTTTATATAATAGGTTATGGATTTGATATTAGTTAATTAATTTTATTTTATTTATATATAGGTAACCCATAAAACCCGTTTAGCCATTAGATTTTATATTATTGGGTTTGGGTATATAAATTCAATCCATTATAATAAATAGGTTGGGTTGAAAGCCTCAAACCCATGTGGATATGGGTCGGGTTATCCATTTTGACAGTGCTAACGCAATCACGAGTATAATTTCTCACTTTGGCTTTGTGTTTTTTTTTGTCAATTTTTTGATATTTCTGGTTGCATGTGATGGAAATAAGGGTTCGTAGCGCATAAGGTTTGTGTAGGGACCTTATTGGTGGGAAGAATTATTTCCATGTCTTATTTGATTATGGAGCAACTCATTGCTTCATTACCTTGGAATGTGCTGAGAGTGGCAAAATTCATGGAGATCCCAGAGAGCGGTTCAGATCCGTTAATGTTGTTGGCGGGCAGGTTGATCCAGGTCCATGGATGAGTGAAAGGTGTGGATATTCAGGTGACTGGGGAGTTGATGCCGGTAGATATGATTATCAATCCAGTGGAGCTTTATGACGTCATCATACGTGGCTCAGAGGGAAGCAGTTGGTTTATCAGAGAGGGAGACCAACTTTAGGGAGTCTGGTTATTTCGGCTATGCAGGCAGAGAAGATGACCAGGAAGGGTCGTGAGGCTTATCTGACCATTATTTCTATGTTGGAGTGTATAAGACAGGTTCTTGTAGGTGAGATTCATGTGGTTCGGGAGTTTGAAGATGTATTTCAACCATTGCAGGGGTTACCACCAACTCAGTCTGATACCTTTATGAATGAGTTAGAACCATGGACGACACCTTTGTCTAAGGCATTCTACAAGATGGCTCCAAAGCTAATGAAGCAGTTGAAGGATTTTTTAGGTAAGGAATTCATTCGTCTTAGCACTTCACTGTGGAGAGCACCGATGTTGTTCGTCAAGAAGAATAACGAGAGTTTCCGCTTGTGTATAGATGATCGTGGTCTTAATTGGGTCACTGTGAAGAACTAGTATCTTCTCCCGTGGATTAATGAGTTGTTAGATCAGTTGAGGGGTGATACTTGGTTCTCCAAGATTGAATTGGCGTCGGGTTATCATCATATTCTGATAGACGAGTTGGGCGTTAGGAAGACAGACGTTTAGGACGAGGTATATGTATTATGAGTTCGTGGTGATGCCCTTTGGTTTGTTTAATGCGCCAGCTGCGTTTAAGAGGTTGATGAACAGTGTATTCAGGGAGTTTATGAATGAGTTTGTCATCATCTTCATTGATGACATCCTGGTCTATTCCAATAGTCCTTATGAGCATGAGATTCATCTAAGGACAGTTCTGTGGAAGTTGTAGGAGCAGAAGATGTTCTTTAAGCTGCAAGTGCAGTTTATAACAGAGGAAGATGGGTTTTCTAGGTAAAGTTGTTTCTGCAGAGGACTCTCTATTGACCCAGAGAAGGTAAAGGCTATCAGAGATTGGCCTACACTGAGTAATGCCTCTGAGATCAGGAGTTTGTGAGGGATTTTACCGGTATGGCACAGCCGATGATTAAGCTAACAGAGAAGGACGTTTCTTTTGTGTGGTCATCAGAGTGTGAGGAGGTTTTCGTAAGTCTGAAGAAGATGTTGACTAGTACATCCATATTGGAATTGCCAGAGCAAGATAAGCCGTATATGGTGTATACAGATGCTTCAAGAGTTGGTTTAGGGTGTGTGATGATGCAAGAGGGGAAGGTTATTGCCTATGTTTTGCGGCAGTTCCGGAAGCATGAGGGAAAACATCCTACACATGAATTGGAGATGGCAGCTGTAATTTCTGATTTGAAGATCTAGAGGTATTATCTTTATGGCGAAAGGTACAAGTGTACATAGATCATAAGAGCCTGAAGTACATTTTCAATCAGCCTGAGCTGAAGTTGAAGCAGAGGCAGTGGATGGAGTTAGTGGCGGACTATGATCTGTATATAGCCTACCACTCCGGTAATGCTAACTTGGTGGCAGATGCTCTGAGTATTTTATAAGATATGGATATAAGTAAGTCATTCAAGTCGGATCGGTTGGTATGGCATTATACAAGATCTGGAAAATATTTGGTTAAATCGGGTTATAGGCTTGCAAGAGAGATGGTAAACGAGGTAGACTGTGGCCCTACTTGCATAGTCTTAAGGGCTTATGCATGGAAACTTTGTGTTTCACCCAAAATTAAGCATTTTTTTGGAAAATTGCTTCTGGTACTCTTTCATTTGATGGATCATTTAGATCATTGTGGTGTTCAGTGTGATATTAGATGTAAAAGATGTAAATCAGCGAGTGAGACAATTAATCATGCTCTTTTCGACTGTCCACGTTCGCGTCAAGTTTGGGATATGGCATCGATATCATTTTTACCAGGGGGCTTCCATAGGAGTCTATGTATTCAAATTTGGATTTCATCTTTTGGAAGGGGCAATCTCATTCCAGAGATCAAGATCATCGTCAACAGTTATCCTGGATCTTATTGACACTCCGGAAAGATTGCTCCATCCAGAAGATGATTCCAAATTTCTTTCAAAGTATGCATCTAGAGCCACACAAGATTATTAATCAAGGATTATGCGAAAAACTTTTAGGAGGAGGCGCAAATTCAACTAGATGACCCTTATGATATCTCAGGTACCTCACATTCTTCGGATTGTCGAGAATCTAGGGCAATTTAAGGTCAGATACCTCGTTGTTAAAATGATGTCTTTTGGAAAGCATCATACGTCAACTTAGGTTTATGATGGTGGTGTTGTAATGGTGAGGAACATACTATACTGTTGGGAGCAAAATTCCTTCGACGAAGTCCGTCTCCCCTTCTCTCGGAGCTAGAAGCACTATTATGGGCCATGGAGAGTGTTCTTGTTGGTAGTGTGGTTTGTTAGAATTTCGAGACGGATTGCGCAGAATTTGTTGCGATTGTCAAAACCCCTGAAAATTGGCTGGCGTTTTCTAACCTTTTAGATGATTTTCACCTGCTCCGAGATTCTTTTTCTCTCTTGGACTTTGATGCAGAACACAAATTATCTTCCAACTAAAGTATGGATTTCTTCTGGAACTATTTGGTCATAATCATCATTCTTAGCTACATTATGTAGTAGAAACCTATAATCAATACGTAGCTTTTTGGATTTGAGTACGAAATCAACAGTAATTGAAGCGGTCTTACGTTTTTTGCAGCCAATTAAATGCACTTATTTTGAAGAATTTCTTATTAGGTTCAATGCACTTATTTTGAAGAATTTCTTAGTAGGTTCATCAAAATGAACCAATGTTATAGTTTGGCTCTCATTGTCGACAATAACTTCAACGTGATATCTAGAAAAAGGAGAATGCGAGATGAGTGTTATATTAGAAACCTATAAAGGTTATAAAACACATGTGAACAAACGTGTTGATTACCTAAGCCGCCCAATAGCTGATTCAGACCCACACGTCCCACAACTTATTGTATCACGGATGTTACAATTTTCTTAAAGCAAGTAGTACATGATCTAAAGAACCACTCGCTGATTAATATCACGTCGACCACCTTTGCCTTACACCATATGAGTTTTTCCTGGTAGAAATGAAACAATCCGATTCATTTTTTTTTTAAATAATAAATAATAATAATAATAATAATAATAATAATAATAATAATAATAATAATAATAATAATAATAATAATAATAATAATAATAATAATAATAATAATAATAATAATAATAATAATAATAATAATAATAATAATAAGTAACTACAATTAGTGGTCCCATATCCACTAGCCACCTAACCACAAACACAACCAACATCGGAATAATCAAAACCAATATCCAATAAATATCCAATATTATAACATAATGCATATCCAATAACCAATCATCAGAAAACATGAAACCAACAACCTAGAAATGTTTAAACTCTAACAACCTAGCAATGCCAGACAACATCCAATTGAGTCTCTAGAACATCCTCCTCTTCATTGCCTTGATTCCACGATCACACTTTGTCTTTACCTGCACCACAAACACAAATTACAATGCATGAGTATTTTATAAACATTCAGTAAGGCAATCCTCCCATCTACTGGGCTATACACACAAGCAATAGAGACATCTCTAACCATCAACAAACAATCAACAAACAACAAATAAAAAACCATGACTCTGCATCGACCGACACCAACATGCATAGACCGACACCACATGGGGATGCATCGACCGACACAAGGGATGCATCGACCGATGCAAGTTACACATGCATCGACCGACACTCGCACTGCATCGACCGACGCATGCTCGACATAACACGAAAACCCTAAGGTTTTACGCGCCTTCCTCGCACTTGCATCGACCGATGCACAAAGTGCATCGACCAATGCAACATGCCGACATCGTGTTTCCCCGAAGCTTCTCGCCGGATCTTTGTTCCTGCAACCACAAAACTCGATCCCTAGCCACAAGAAAGCTTCCTAACATCCCAAATAACCATCTAACAAGCCTAACAACACATAAACAAGCATATCAGAGAAGCTCTAGCTTAGATAAGCCATGGTCCTGCACTTACCTTTGCCATAGAAGAATCTGAACCTCAAACAAGCAATAGAACACTCCTTGCAAGCTCCTACAACATTCTAAGCCTCAAGATCTCACCAGGAAACACCACAAACCCACAAAAATCACCAAGAACACCAAGAACACTCTTTCTCTCCTTTGTTTCCCTCAAAAACGGCCAACGTCGACTAATGAGACAAAAGAATCGACTTAAGGGTTTTCCTCTTCCCTTTGCCCAAAACGCAGCGTTTCACTTAAGTCAAAATGCAGATAACTGAACCTGCATCGACCGACGCACTTAAGTCCATAGTAATCATATCCCACTTCCACTCTGGAATGGGAAGATTCTTCAGTAACCCTCCTGGAACCTGATGCTCAGCCTTCACTAGCTGACACACGTTGCACTTCGCAACCCAACTAGTTACATCCTTCTTCATCCCGACCCAATGATAATACCTCTTGAGATCACGGTACATCTTAGTCGCTCCTGGATGAATAGAAAACTTGCTCCCATGAGCCTCTCTCAGGATCTCCTGCCTCAACTCCTCATCCTTGGGCACACAGACCTGACCGTGCACTAAGATAGTACCATTATCTGAGACCTGATACTCTGAATCCACATCCTTTGAGACATTCACCAGCCCCAAGTCCTTCTCCTGAGCCAACCGCACCCTGCTCAAAAGATCTGCTCTATCAACCGCCTCCAAACCGATCTCTCCTACCAGAGACTCCATCTCCTGCTCCTGAGCCGAAGCTACCCTCTTCCGACTCAGAGCATCTGCAACCAAGCTAGCCTTATGAGGATGATAGGCTATCTCCAAATCATAGTCTGCCACAAGCTCCATCCACCGCCTCTGCCTCAAATTCAGCTCAGGCTGAGTGAATATATACTTCAGACTCTTATGATCTGTAAACAATTGTACCTTTGCACCATAAAGATAAGATCTCCAAATCTTCAGGGCAAAAACTACAACACCCATCTCCAAGTCATGAGTAGGATAGTTGTCCTCATGCTTCCGCAACTGCCGTGAAGCATAGGCAATCACCTTCCCATGCTGCATCAACACACATCCCAAACCAACTTTAGATGTATCTGTATAAACAACATAGGGTTCTCCCTGCTCAGGCAAAGCCAACACTGGCGCAGTAGTCAACATCTCCTTGAGGCTTGCAAAGCCTTCCTCACACTCCTGTGACCAAACAAAAGGAACATCCTTCCCTGTCAATTTAGTCATAGGACGTGCTCTGCTCGCAAACCCCTGCACAAATCTCCTGTAGTAACCTGCCAAACCCAGAAAACTCCTGATCTCTGTGGCATTCTGGGGTCTAGGCCAATCTCTGATAGCCTGAATCACCTCCGGATCTACAGAAACTCCATCTGCAGACACAAAACTGCACTTGCTCAACTTAGCAAACAAATTCTGCTCCCGTAACTTCTCCAGAACTGCCCTCAAATGCAATGCATGCTCCTCAGGATGCTTAGAATAAACCAGGATATCGTCGATGAAAATGATGACAGATACATCCAGGAACTCCTGAAAGACACTGTTCATCAATCTCATAAACGCTGCTGGTGCGTTAGTCAACCCGAAAGGCATCACCACAAACTCATAATGCCCATACTTCATCCTGAATGCAGTCTTCCTCACATCTGCCTCATCTATCGGTATCTGATGATAACCCGACGCCAGATCTACCTTGGAGAACCAAGTAGCACCCCTCAGCTGATCCAACAACTCATCGATCCTTGGAAGAGGGTACTTGTTCTTCACATTGACCCAGTTCAAACCCCTGTAATCAATACACAACCGGAAACTCCCATCCTTCTTCTTGACAAACAACACCGGTGCTCCCCACAGTGATACACTAGGATGGATGAATCCCTTACTCAACAAATCCTCTAGCTGCTTCTTCAGCTCTGCCATCTCTACTGGAGCCATTCTGTAAGGAGCCTTAAATAACGGCATCGTCCCTGGTTCCAGTTCAATCGTGAAAGGATCAGACCAAGATGGTGGTAACCCCTACAATGACAAGAACACATCCTCAAACTCCTCTACAACTGGGATACCGCTAACCATACTTCCCCACTGACTCTAGCATAGATATGGTAACCAAATAAGCCTCACGGCCCTTCTCGATCATCTTCCCAGCCTGAATAGCCGAGATCACGAGACTCCCTGAAGTCGGTCTAATACCATGAAAAACCAACTTCCCTCCTGGACACTCAAACTCCACTCTACCCCGATAGCAATCCAAATGCACCATGTGCCGATGCAACCAATCCATCCCGAGAATCATATCATACAACTCCACTTGACTGATAAGCAAATCCGTTGGCCACGACTCCCCTGCGATCTGAATATCAATTCCTCTGGCCCGTCCAATAACCCTCAGGAACTTGCCTCCCGCAACTCGGGCAACTCTTGTACGCTCCCCGGGATCCCCTCTGATCCTCGCGCTCTCTGCACACTCCGGAGTAATGAAGCTATGAGAAGGTCCATAATCAAACATAACGTGGGACTTAAACCCGCCCACCAACAAGGTCCCTGCACAAACCTCATGTGTTGAGAATCTAACACTTTATCACGGGAAAACATAAATTCTGAACCTACTGAAATTCACAAAGTTTAAGTACCATAAATTATACATGTGATCACCCCGACATTGGATCCACCAGTCTCTACAGTTGTGTAAACCTGTGGCGCATGCTCAATCCGTGCCACCTGCTGCCCTCCAGGCTGCAACGCTGCCACTGCCACCGGGTGCAACTTGGGACACAAGGGCCTGATATGCCCTGGCTCCCTGCAATGATAGCATACACGAGGCGCTGTCGTCGGAGCACTCCTCTTGGAACAGCTAGTAATCTTGTGATCCTTGCTTCCACACCTGAAGCAACTCACACCACTCGACGTCTACATAGCCTCCCACCTTATCTTGGATCCCTGCGCAGGCTTACCGCCCTTGCTAGTTACATCCTGCTGTTGAGCCCTACTAGGCTGAACTGCTGGACTAACTGCCACTGACTGTGCCCGGATATCCTCCTCAATCCCTGCTGCAGTCTCAACCAGCTCTGTACGCGTAGCATAACTGCGCCCTCTACATTGAACCGTCAAATCATCAAGTAGGGCCATCAAAAACCTCCTGATCTGAGCCTGAGTTGGTACCACTGCTGGCAACCGATCCAACAACTGTGCTAGCAAAGCCGTAAAGTCAGCACCAGGGACTCCACCCGCTGGGACTCCCACACCCGAAACCCTAGCATCACCGACCACTGGAGCATCAACACCGCCCCCTCCGGCCACACTCATGGAATCCTCCTGGTCACCCTCCGACTCGCCAACACCCTCAGCTGTCACAATCTGGTCCTCGGTCTCACTAACCACTGGGACTCTACCCCTACCACGACCACGTCCGCGTCCACGACCACGTCCACGTCCACGACCACGACCACGACCAGCAACAACATCCTCTCTAACCATCTCCACTACCATGAACAGAAGGCTAAGCACACAATTAACATAATACAAAACATAAACTCACAGTGGAATCACACTGTAGGCTCGAAGAGGATGTTCTAGGACTCCATGCCACACACAATCGACTAACTCACATAATCAATCAAGACATGCAATCCCAAACATCACAACAGAAACCTAGTGAACCCAAACCTAGAACCGTAAGGGCTCTAATACCAAACTGAAACGACCCGACCCGAGTTTTTTTTAAATAATAAATAATAATAATAAATAACTACAACTAGTGGTCTCATACCCACTAGCCACCTAACGACAAACACAACCAACAGTGGAATAATCAAAACGAATATCCAATAAATATCCAATATTATATCATAATGCATATCCAATAATCAATCATCAGAAAATATGAAACCAGCAACCTATAAATGTTTCTAATGATCCAACTCTAGCAACCTAGAAATGTCAGACAACATCCAATCGAGTCCCTAGAACATCTTCCTCTTCATTGCCTTGATTCCACGATCACACTTTGCCTTTACATGCACCACAAACACAAATTGCAATGCATGAGTATTTTATAAACACTCAGTAAGGCAATCCTCTTATCTACTAGGCTATACACACAAGCAATAGAGACATATCTAACCATCAACAAACAATCAACAAACAACAAATAACAAACCAGGACTCTGCATCGACCGACACCAACATGCATCGACCGACACCACATGGGGATGCATCGACCGACACAAGGGATGCATCAACCAATGCAAGTTACACATGCATCGACCGACACTCGCACTGCATCGACCGACGCATGCTCGACATAACACGAAAACCCTAAGGTTTTACGCGCCGTCCTTGCACTTGCATCAACCGACGCACAAAGTGCATCGACCGATGCAACATGCCGAGCATCGTGTTTCCCCGAAGCTTCTCGCCGGATCTTTGTTCCTGCAACCACAAAACTCGATCCCAAGCCACAAGAAAGCTTCCTAATGTCCCAAATAACCATCTTACAAGCCTAACAACACGTAAACAAGCAGATCAGAGAAGCTCTAGCTTAGATAAGCCATGGTCCTGCACTTACCTTTGCCACAGAAGAATCTGAACCTCAAACAAGCAATAGAACACTCCTAGCAAGCTCCTACAACGTTCTAAGCCTCAGATCTCACCAGGAAATGCCACAAACCCACATAAATCACCAAGAACACTAAGAACACTCTTTCTCTCCTTTGTTTCCCTCAAACGGCCAAAGTCAACTAATGAGACAAAAAAATCGACTTAAGGGTTTTCCTCTTCCCTTTGCCCAAGTCGCAGCGTTTCACTTAAGTCAAAACGCAGATAACTGAACCTGCATCGACCGATGCACCTTCTGCATCGACCGATGCACCTTCTGCATTGACCGATGCACCTTCTGCATCGACCGATACACCTTCTTTTAGAAGATCTACATCTTCACAGATCTTACATGCGTGTTACTCCCAAACAGATACATAAGCGGATTCACAACTACAAAACATAACACATAAAATCTGTTTGGTAAGAAAACTAAAGTCAGTAAACAAAAATATAGAGAAAGAAAATGTAAACCAACATGTCAAATGTACATGTTAGAATTAGGTTCGAGGTAGTAGTAGGTAGATTTGTGGTTTCGTCTACCTTGTCAGCATTCCAAATACATGTCACTTGGGCGAGGGAGCAATTAGTTCACCAAATATTAGAACATAATAACCATAAAAAAAAAATAGTACCTAATAATATCTCCCCTTTTCCCACCAAGGATTGGATGTCTTTGCAGTTTCGAATACATAATACTCTTATGGAATATTGTACTCGTGATGATCAAGAGCATCCATTGTTGTGTGGTTGTTGGAATAATTCTTGTAGGCATAATCAGTAAGGTGGTAGGAGTTATGTTGCTTTGTGACATCAAAATTAGTAATTGGGAATAGGTGATCCTGTTTAAATTTAGATCTAAACTTATGAAGATGGCTAAGATGGATAGATGCTTTTATAGCATTAGCCTATATTGGAAATATTGTGTAAGAATTCATAAGACACAAAAATATAAAGTGGTTTATGGGATGAGTTTACAGTACCTTCCCATCGAGAAGAAGACAATCATACTAAGAAGAAAGTTGGTGCATTTGAAATAATGGGATTCCCAAAAATGGAATATCACATAAATCAATTGCAGTAAAAAAATTAATAGTAATTTTATCAAGTTTGAGATAGGAGAAAGTAGGACCATGAATGGGAGGATCTTTCGGAGAAATTAGAGTTTTTTAAAAGAATGAAGGTTTTTTGGGGTTTGAATTTTGATGATGGATGATATTCACTATATATCAATCAATACAATAAAAGAAGAAGTGTTTCTCTCCGAAGCATAACACTTCAGCCTGAACTTTGAAGCATGTGTTAACACTTAACATCTCATTAAAAATTTCTATCCAATCAAATTATAACATTAATACAGCTCACCTGGTTTTACTCTTACATGGACTAAACAAAAGAAAAACGAACGAGAGAGTATTTCTGCTAGAAGGTATGCGACTGCGGATATTTCGGATCAACACGGTTCGGGTTTCTCGGTTCTTCGGGTTTTAGGGTAATGAAAAATGTTTCCGAACTAACCGTTGAAAAATTGTGGTTCGGTTCGAATAGGTTTTCGGGTTTTTTGGGTAATGGAAAAAGCTTCCGATTTGAGCCGAATCAACCATGAAGACGATTAGATGATGAAGACCTCGACTGTTGGATGATGAAAACGGCGACAAATCGATGATATTTTTGATGAATTGGTTACTCGTTCGGTTATGCATAACAGAACCCAACCGAAAGCATACCCGAACTACTTGCAGAAATGTTTCCGATTGCAACCGATCAATAACCGAACTCAAACCGATTTGTCCAAATCTTGGTTCGGTTCAGTTCGGAAAAATCGGTTCGGGTAAAAATCACAGGGCAAGGTGTGGACAGTCAAATGTTTATCCAATAAAATTATAACAATAATACATATCACCTTAATATTTGCCAACTTGTCAACATTTCAATTATATGAAATATTCCAAAAAAAACAAATAGCGATATTTTGATATTTGGGCATCATTCTTCTTTCCTCTGTGTGTTCTAAAATATGTAAGAGATACGACGATGAGGATCAATCCAACATTCCAGCTATCTCTATCTTTCACAATATATCTTTCGTTTTGTTTCGTAAATCCTAGTTAGATCTTTGCTTTGAAAATCTGTCTTCAAATTTTTGTAAAATTAAATTTTATTATTTTCGTATAGATTTGTATTTTAGACATGCAAGAAGAAAGCTTCTGTGAGATGAAGAAGAAGAAGAACAAAGCAGAAGAAAGAAGAAGCTCATGATGAAGAAGAAGATGCGTTGTCGACAAAGAAGTGTTTTGTCAATGACAAGTGTTAATTGACCGTAAGATTGGTCAAACTCTAAATAAAGAAGTGTGTTGTGTTAATCATAGTAACTTCTATTTTGCTGTGTTGAACATATGCAAATTTTAGAGTGAGATTTATTGCTCATAAGTTCAGTTATAGCTATGAAAAAAGTTTTCTAAAAATGTGTTAATTGAAAGAGTTGTTGGGTATAATTTGGTCATGTCTATATAATTGTCTGAATCACCATAAATTTCTTTAATAAAGAATACAAAGATGAAAGATGAAGTAGGAGTAAATTTTCATGTAAACCTAATAAGGCAATAAAATAAATCAAGTGAGAGCTCGAGGCACACATTGAATTGGTATAAGATTGTGACTTTTCTGGAGAGGTATGGTGTTTCCTTTGAGACAGCATAATCATTTTTGTTATAACATATTTTTGTCTGTCGTAAACTTATTTGGTTGTTTATATAATTATTTTCCATTGATTACATTATCAATATGATTTTAACAAAAAGAAAAAACAATCTCTTTTCAAAATCTCTATACAAAACAAATATTTCATAAAGTATCTATTTTTTATAAGAGAAAATTAAGTTAAAAATTATATAAATCTGTATAATGGTAACTATATATTAATTCAGTTACCTTATAAATTTTAAAATGCGTAAAATATACAATAAAATTTGAACAAAAGAAAAATACTAATAAACTTTTTAAATGCTCATTTTTATTTATGAATTATGATAATCTAAAATTAATTATAAAAAAAACTCGGCTTAGCGCGAGTCTTACTCAGGGTTGTAATTAGGAAATGATGGTCTCATCATAAACGATTTTCACAAATATTTATCCAACCTGTTGGACGACTTCGATTTACTTAGAGCTTCCATCCCCGGCTTCATCCTAAGGAAGATTCCGCGTTCGACAAATGTGAGGGCAGATTGTCTAGCTCGTTCATCGTGTTCTTTAGATTTCGAAACTACTTTTGTAAACTTCTTCCTTCTGGTTTGGACAACCAACTTTGGAGTACTGTTTTAATTTAATGTTCGGTTGAAAAAAATATATATATATATTTCACAAATATGGGAGAAAAATAATTATGGCGTTTATTGTGTTTCCATTTAGTGCCTTAGCGTATATTAACTAGACCTACATTAATGTATAGTTTCTAGTGTGAATATGAGGTAGTGTAAATAATGTGTAATGCATCTAATTTTTTTCAATCAAATAAAATGGAAGATCCAAGATTAAGTAGTATCTAAATTGATTGCCATAAAAAAGTAAATGGGAAAAATCAATTATAATAATAATCAAATAAAATGAAAGATTCAAGATTAGGTAGTATATACATCTACGGGTTTGTTTATAAAATAAAATGGAATATCAAATAAATCGATTGCAGTAAAAAAAAATCAATAGTAATTGTGGGAATGAAAATATTAACTACACCTATATAAATGTACTGCCGAATTAGAAGATTATATTTTGGATTTTGCTCCCCAAAAAAAAAGTTGATAATGTTGGAATGATTAGGTAGTATATTGCCTTTGATTTTTGAAATTGAATAAAATAGATGATCATAAATTAAGTACTATGTTAATTGATGGCCAATTTAAATGCAATGGTTTGAACTTTGATCGTTGAAATTGAATAAGATAGAAGATCATAAATTAAGTACAATGTAAATGAATGGCCATTTTAAATGAAATTGTTAAAAATCAATCTTACATACCATAATCGTAGGAATCTAATGACTATTTGCCATTGACCCAGAATCTCAGATGGATGGATGCAAGTACGATTGGATAAAACAGAGGTGGATGAAAGGCTGAACTGTTAGTGGTTGAAGACCAACCTGTGGTTTTTCCTTCGATGAAATCTATTGGGTTCCGCCGAAGTGAAGAGGACGAGGAAGTGAATGTATTACCAAGATTAATTGTCTAAATAATATTATTTTTAAAAAACCTATGCTAGAAAATTCATCTATATATACATTTTTGGAAATATTTAGCAAATAAATCATGAAGTTGGAACTTATTTACAATCATGCCATTAGCATTAATTATTATTTTTATTTTTTTTACATATCAATTATATTAATCATAAATATTACATGATATATGAAACCATTGAAATACAATCATTAAACCAGATATAGGAAATTGAACACAATTTCAATGATAAAGTGAAAGTGACCATGCTTTCCAACTAGAAGCCTTACTGGCAACAGATAAAATCTGTTAAATTCCGTTTTCATATACTTGTAAAATGCTAACATCTTATAGATGAAACTCCCAAATGCTTTTTGCATCATTTTAATTAAACAAATACACTGATATGTTGCTTCAAATGGATCATGATCATGGCTTTCATATCGCCATATCCATCGCTTGTGGTTAGTGACCCCGATTTCCTTTTTCGTAGAGGTTGAAGAATCTGTTCGTGGGACAGCGAAACCATCATCACCATCATTGGACCATGTCTCTGAACAGAGGAAAACATCACATAAGCCAATTCCTTCAATCGCACAGATTTGTCTACTGATACCCGGATCAAATACCCAAATAAACCATATGTTTGAAGAAAATTCATCGGTTAAGAACCGGAGATGACGCCAGTGAAAGAAACCACTGGAAATAAACTGTATATGAAGGAATATATCACGTTTCAAACGGATCGACATGACACAGGACAAGAGACATCGGTAGAGGGAATCTTCCAATCTTGAATTTGGCAACGGAGTTACATGAAACTGATAAGAGTTTGTCTCCATTGCAAACATGATCATAAACGTTGTTACCATCCAAGAGGAGAAAATAGATCGGAAAAGAATTCGATTAAAAAGTGTGTCTCTCATCATAATTATTAAGAATAAAAGAAGAAAAAACTATAAAAATGAGAAAAGAACTACCGGCAAACGCCGGCAGTCCGTAAAAACGAACTGTTGAAGATCTCCTTTGTTGTCGCCAAGGGGTAGAGAGAGTTACAACTAAGGTTTATCTACTAATTATTAATTTGTTTTTCATTTTTGATTAATTAAGTTTTGATTTTGAAAAACAAGATTTCCTACCCTATTAAAATTTCCAAAACAATAGGAACTACTCCCTTTAACATTAAGTATTAAGTTTATAATTAATTTTATTATATTATTTTCAATTTTACAAAACAATATGAATTAATTCTATAAACACACACAGTAA
Source organism: Camelina sativa (assembly GCF_030686135.1). Lineage (NCBI taxonomy): Eukaryota > Viridiplantae > Streptophyta > Magnoliopsida > Brassicales > Brassicaceae > Camelina > Camelina sativa. The sequence goes on along the minus strand of NC_141890.1, from coordinate 18,120,156 downwards.
TTTTCTTTTATAAATCGCTACTTATTTAATTGTATGTTATAGTTCCTATAATAGAAAACAATAAACCTCAAACAAAATACTTTCTACACTAAATAATATATATATATATATATATATATATATTTGTAAGATTGTATATTTTTAAAAATACAAATTAAATATCAATTATTAATATAGTTAATCTACTAAACAAATAACATTTTATTTTTAATTCAAAATTGCCCACGGTGTACCGCGGGTGAATATCTAATATCCTCATTATAATAAAACGGAAGTACACAACATTGTTTTGTAGAATATATAATTTTAATAAGTTGGTTACAAATAATTTATACATTAATGATAGATTAATTGGTTACAAATGGGTTATACCGAAAATCTTAAGAAGAATATTCTAAAGAATCATATCATCTAACTTACCATATTAATTTCCTTTATTAAATTATTCATCAAATAAAATCTTTTGATTCTAACTTAACATATTAATTTGTTAATTATCATTATACTTCACTTCTCATTTTTATATATGAGTCTATTTTGTGAAACAAATAAATTATCATATTATTTATTATAATTAATTAATAGTTTTATTTTCGGATATACCATAAGTTGAATTTTTAAAAACAAATATAAATTGTTCAATCTATAACATATTCAAGCTTTAGTAATATTATTCTTTGAAAATAATATCTATTGAATTAAAAAATTTACTGAGTAACAGGTCAAAATTGAATATTTAAATTAAATTTCATATTTTTTTGTTGAATTTTATATAATATAATAAACTTTAAATAATTTATTTTGATTTTTTAATATATTTAAACTTGATATAAAAGTTAGAAACTATAAACACTCTAAATTGATTTGTTATAGCAATGTCAATAATATGTCACTATAATATGAAAGAATTTCAAGAAACCAAGTACATTAAAACAAAAAGCATAACAATATATTAAATTACTCATAATATAATGACATTCAAGTCATGATGTAGAATATACATTGTTGAAATAACTTCACATATATAACCTAATACAACATATTAAAATTTTATTTCAAAATATAAAATATACAAAATTTTGTATAAAATAAAATTTGACCAGTGTTATAGCACGGGTACTTATCTAAAATCATTAACAATATAAAATTTACAAAATATATGTCTTTTTCAAGCCATCATATTATTTAGCATATGATTTTATTACGTAATGTTTTATCCAATTTTTTTTACAAAAAATAATCACATAAATTATAATTTATATAAAAATTACAATATAAATAAATGAATTTCAATCCGTGCTCTAGCACATGTCTTAATCTAGTTGTATATTATAGGAGATCCATTAAAATAAATTTCAAGATATTATATATTTGTATGATGTTAATTTATTGACTAAAGCTGTGTTCAAAAAAAAAAATTTGACTAAAGCTTAAAATCTAACTAGCTTTGGAAATTTTTCAATTTTGTAGATTATTATGTCTTTTAATTTGGTAACTAATATACAAATCAAATAAATTTAGCGGGGAAAAAGTTGGTAACTCTTAGAAAGATATCAATGGTTTGATTATTGAAAAAGAAATTTGTGAATTTCCTAAATTAAGTTGTATAAATTTGTAGGACATATTGAATATTTTCTATGGGAAAAAGAAACTATTTGTAAGTAGAGTGTAAAAATAAATTTTCAGGATCGACATACTTAAATATTTGTAAAACGTAAGTTTTTTCTCTATATATCTAATCGTACTAGTGGTGTTCGTATTAGGCATAGAAGTTCGCATGATATTGATTGTGAACCTTATTTTTTCTTACAGGCTTTGATTTTTCTTCAGACTTCTATTGAAATCTAGTATATTCTAACAAATACTTGTTGCATATATACTCTAGCAAAATGGGAACCAAGAGGATTTCATTTCTTGTGTCATTGATGGTCTTCGCTCTCATCCTTCTACCGATGATTTCAGGTAATATATAAAACTCAAGATATTGTTTTAGGTTGGCCAAAGATTTGTTTAGTTGGTGACAGTTTAGTTTTCTAAAAGAACTTTCAATTTATATTTTTTAAAAAAAAAGAAAAAAAAATAATTAGGTAGACTAGTTATACTAATTCATAAAACAAATAATCGATAATTTTGTACTATTATTCTTGTTTCATGTGTTTGTTTATGATCTAAACAGGGCAAAACGCGCAATGTTACTCAAACCTAACATGTAAAAACAATGCGACATGCAATGAGCTTTGCAAAGCTAAAAATCACAAATTAGGAGGGGTTTGTTTTCTTCGTGTCAAACGTTGCTGCTGTTATATTACTTTCATCGAATCCCAAGAGTCTTCCATATCCAAGGATACCAATAATGTACTCATTATTAATTAATTCATCATTTTATATGTATTCTCTCTATTGTCACAATAAAAATTTAAAACGTCATATACTCATATATATGGATTATATATTTGAAATTTGAATATATTCTCTTATAACAATTATAAATGATTTTACATCACATCATGATTTATTAAGCTGAGCACAAAGAAGAGTTGACAAAGACTTAGTGGCTTTCATAATCTATTCAACAGAGCTGAGTACAAGACACTCAACCGATTACTTGAGAACTGCTGTTGCTTTCAGATGAATGCAAGCTAGCGTTCTTGGATTACTCTTCACGTTGTAGCCTTGTAGGGAAGACACAACGGATTCTTTAATTTTCCTCTTTGAAGGAGTCTCTTCATATCATAGTTATGAAGTGGATGCTCACGTCTCCTGAGGCCCGGTCATTAATTCTCGTTCATGCTGTCTGGCTCTGTCTGCCTCATTCAGCGTAGTCGAGATAACATTCTCTGCAGCAACTTTGGTTGAACATGGTGAAGGTTCGAGTTCCATTTCAGAACCCAAAATAATGTCTTCTGCACTTTTTGAGCAGACCCTCAGACAACTCATTGGCAATTTACTCAACTCACCATCTAAATCAGTAGTAACTTCGTCATGACTATCAAATCTAGCAAATCATATTCATCAAGAGATTTTCTAAACGGTCAAGGGATATTAAAAGGTGATAATAAACATTATAATAACATATGAATCTCGAATTGTTTTTAAAAATTGCATAACTTGATGATACATAAAGTTACGTAAACTTTTTTTTTTTACTCTTAAAATGTATTAGTTTGAGACATGGGCCTGGGCCTTCATAAGAGGGACCGATGGAAGGCAAAAATACCAACAATCAGATGTGGGTGGGGCGTGTACCTGTGGCAGCAGGCAGCAGCAACCACCGTCGCCGTTGTTATCCACCGCCGAATCCCGGCGATAGTTGTAGCAGCCGGAAAGATGTCGACGGCTTCGAGTTCTGTCAGATAAGCAACATTCACGACCATCAAAGAAATCTTATCAGTGTAGAGAAAGATGAATAAGAGCAAGTTCATCGTCATCGATGGTCCTATTGTTTGTTCCTCCTCTCGTTAGATATTTTGGAACTGTAGCTCTTGTTAGAGAGTTACATATGATTGCTTGAAAACTGCATTGTCAAGTCCAAAGTAAAGATGTCTTTTTTTTTTTCGTGTTGTTGGTCTTCTTGATTAAACTTCATCATTGAAATTTCCTGTTTGTTTCTTCTGCCAGGTTCAAATGGGGAGTCAGGTGACATTTGATCTTTTAGGTGTCCTTTACAACCAGGTGAGCTTTTTGTCTGTGAATTTAAACTCTTTTTTTTTTTTTTTTGAGATTTGAGTGCGTTAATATATGATTATGCTCATGGATCTATAATTTCCCCTAATTGATCAAACAATTTGGTAAGTAACTAAGCTTTTGTGAATGTGTTTATCGCTTTTGATTGTGGTGTTGTTATCAATGAGAGAGTAGGGTTTTCTGTGAGTAGCTTGGTGAGCAAGTAGGTAATATCTTTGGAGATCTCAGATTTTGGTTAGGATTTTCTAGAATATGACAATCATTCCAAATATTGTTTTGCCATTATTTACAAATCGTAATATGCATAGGTAGAGGATATTATTGTTTCTATTATCAGTGAATGCGATTTGTAAAAAATGCGATAACACTTAGTTGTAAAAATAAATATTTGTAAAATGTAAGTTTTTCTCTATAGATCTAATCTTACTATTGGTGTTCATATATTAGACAGAACTTCTCTTAATATTGATTTTGAACCTTACCATTTTTCATTGGCTTTGTTTTTTGTTTTAAGCTTCTAATGAAATCTAGTATATTCTAACAAATACTTGTTGCATCCTTGTACCCATGATTTCAGGTAATATATATAAAACTCGAGATATTGTTTTATTTTTGCTTATATTTGAATAACATGTTAAGATATTATTATATTCACATTTTAAAATATCATACTATTATTCTTGTTTCATGTGTTTGTTTATGAACTTTTAACAGGGCAAAAGGCGCAATGTTACTCAAACCTAGTATGTAACAACAACACATCGACATGCGTTGAGCTTTGCAGAGCTAAAAATTACGCATTAGGAGGGGTTTGTTTTCCTCGTGTCAACCGCTGCTGTTGCTATATTACTCTCGAATCTCAAGAGTCTTCGATATCTAAGGATACCAATAATTGACTCATTATCAATTAATTCATCATTTTATTTTATATGTACTCTCTATTATCACAACAGAAATAAACAGCTTTTTATATATGGATTATATATTCTCTTATAGCAATTATAATGATTTACATCACTTGATTTATTTATTAAGCAATACATTTTGTTTTACCCTGCCTTGGTACTTTATTATCACATTGTTAAAGTAGTACATATTGGTGTATATGAAGAATGGAGTCTTCGGGCAGTTTGGTTCGTTAATTTTCTTAATATCGTCTTTAATGGTGAGCCTTTGAACTTAGAAACATTAATATTCAATTTCATCTTATATTTCAACACGAAAATTCGAGACAAAAACTACAATGAATACGATTATTTCATCTTCCTACTCAGTTACACAAATCATTATGATCCAATTTACATTTCCATAATTCCCATCTCCGGCGGAGAAGAGTTGATTGGCAAAGACTCTCTTTCATAATCTATTCAACAAGTCTATGGTTTGAAAAATACAGTACAAGACACTCAACTGGATTGTTGCTTTCAGATGAATGCAAGCGTTCTTGGAACATTCATTCAACGGATTCTTTTCCTCTTTGAAGAGCCTCTTCATCATAGTTATGAAGTGGATGCTCACTGGAATCAAGTTTTTTAAGACCCGGTAATTGTTGCTTCTCAGTTCGTGTCTGCTCAACATTAGATTGCTCATTAAAATCTTGAAACTCTTGCTAAGTTCTCGGCTCGGCTCAGTTACTATCATTCATACACTCCCTTGCTCGGGTGCCCAAATTTTCACCCTTTTCGCACCTCTTTCACAGTTCTCGTTCATGTTGTCTGTCTCATTCAGAGTAGTCGAGATAAGATCCCCTGCAGCAACTTTGGTTAAGCATGGTGAAGGTTCGAGTTCCATTGCAGAACCCAAAATAATGTCTTCTGCATTTTCTGAGCAGGCCCTCAGACAACTCATTGGCAATTTACTCAACTCACCATCTAAATCAGTAGCAACTTCGCTGTGACCCTCGTGTTTATCTAGCAAATCATTTTCATCAAGAGATTTTCCATTAAATGGTTCACTGAAAGCAATTTCTCTCTGCAAGTTACCTTCGTTGGCATCGCTCTTTTGCAGATTGAAGGGTGCATTTATTTGCTTTTCCACAGAGACGGCTAAAGAAACTGCATAATCACGAAACAAGGAATCGCGAGGTGGGCAGTGTAGAAGATCAATCAAGGTCTGATAATACTGTAGAAGGCTCGCGGACTGCCTAGAAGCTCTGTTTCCAAGACACTGTTGTGTAAGTTTGATCATGTGCTTACATATGTATCCCTTTTCTGCCCAGCTGCAACTGCAAACCCCAAACTGTGACCCTGGATTCCACACAACATGAATTTCGTTGCCTTCACAGTCATCTCTTATTTTTGCAGACATACCAGACATAACAACATCAGAATCTGGTATACTCAATGCTTTGCGGAAGGAAGTCAACCCACTCACCCATTCCTCTTTCCAGTACCTGGCAAAATTATCTTTTCCAGAATATTCATCAAGCCAGAAGTAAGAATGTACTTTTGTCCCTAGCTTATCGACCAACCAATCAGCACGTTGATAAGCTTCAGAGTCCCTCTCATTCAAAAGCCTGCACTTCAGCTGATAGTGGTAAAGCTCCATCGCTGCACAGGTCTCTTGGCTTGCCAAGGGAAGAGATAGTAACGCACTTGTCCAAGCTCCTATGATTAATTGGAGGAAGAAGTCATTCTAGAGAGGACTAGTATCTAATGTCTGCAATAATTTCAGGTAGAGTGGCAGAGTAACAATGTAGAATTACGTGTATACATTTCATACTTAGGGTCAATGAATCTTTAGACCTATCAGTATATTTTAGATGACCATGCAGGTAGAGTGTAAACAGAAATGAAACGAGAGAATCGGAAAATAACCTATTCTGGGAGACCAAACAGCTCTGAAGTACTCCACAAATTCTGGACTACCAACAAAATCCTCCACAAAACTGTCAAACAATATGGCTGTTCCTTGCCTTCTACAGATTTTATCTACAGCCTCCCCAAGATGTCTTGAAATCTCAACACGTGTCTCTGTTTCTGGACATCTCTTGAATATGTTCTTATGCCATGCATGGCGAACACGCCAAAAGGAAAGCAAGACCGGGCACTGAAATACATCCCTAAGAACATCACAAGCAATATCATTCAAATATCATTCACAAGCAATATTATTGAGGGTTGAATTTGGTTCCTTGTCTGAAATATATGTTTACACCAAATTTCTTATTAACAAACGAGAACAGTATGAATCAGTATCTGTTGATGAAGTGATGAACCCTATAATCTAACTATGTCAAGCTGCACCTAGCCAGTCCAACCAAAGGATTCAAGACCTATGGTTGTATCATCCAAGTCAATTTGTCCAAATAGCTCGACTATTGAAATTACCAAAGGCAGCTTCATTCAATATGTCGATAGTTGGTTATGTAAACTGCATTAAAAGCTAATTGCTTTGATGTGGTAAACTCTGCCATTTTTACTGAAGGAAGGAACATGCCAAATATGTTTTTAAATGAAAAAGTGGTTTCTGAAGCAACCAACCTGATCGTTATTATGTCAGCAAAAGGATCATCAACTATGAACCCAGCCACCTTCCAGGAGGGATCCTTGGCATGGACTCGGTTACAAAGTGCTCTCATCCATCTATATGCATCTCCACTGGAAAATCGTGGTGCAATTATCCAAGCAACTGGAATAGCCTTATTCTCAGAGTCGAACACAACAAGACTGTGGATAGGATACTGAAAATAAACGCAACACATAGATCTGAGAAATATCCTGATAATATAAATACCAAATTTAGTTACTGATGCAAACTGTAAGAAACTGACCTTTAGTTTATTTGTTCCAAACCTCGAGTCTGAAGCCAAAAGTCTACAGTTTCCAAAACGAATCATTTGTTGCAACTGCCACTCAGTTTGGATACCCAAGGAAAAAGGGTCTGTATCAGAGATTCCTTCAAAGAAAAACACATGACTTTGATGACTTTCAACCCACATGCTGATGCTGACATCGTCATCCTCATTGAGCTCATATGTTGAACGTCGGATACTCCTCTCAAGTCTTCGAACATATCTATGAGTTAACAAATCATCTCGGTTACTTGGACCACCTTGTTTTTCGACTGATTCATTATGCCTTTGCATAATGGTCTCCACAGAGACACCCACATAGAGCAAAGATAATACCCGTAGCCTAAGGTCTTCTGATATATATGGAGCAAACATGGCTCTTGTTCCAGCCGCTTTTTTGTCTTGTGGACCGTGGCAGGGCAAACCTTTTTCATCTACATGCTTGTCATTATTATAAATTACTAAAGCCACTGTTGGTTCTGCAATTAAGCGTTTCACAATGAAGTGACACCTACAACCTCTCTTAGAATTGGGTCGGCCTGCATTGTTCTTTTTTGCAACATACGTGCTCCTACTTGGCCGTACAGCTCCGCCTGTCCTATTGTCATCCGGTCCAAAGGAACACCAATACCTACTCACACAAAAACACTAAATTATAGCCAACGATTATATTCCACACTGACTAGCAATACAAGACAACTAAATTAGCTAGGCAACTTTTTGTAGTATGAACAATCTAAATCCAAATAGCTAGCCAAGTACTGCCTACAATGAGAATAATTTAGGATCATAGTATTTAGACTATCCAGATATGCTGCAACAACAAAAATGGATACAGAAAGCTAGGGAAACATAAAGGAAAAGAGAATGAGACAATTAAAAAGAAGACAGAAACATACACGAAGCAAACAAAATATAAATTCACTTCCCCTTCATTAGAAAAAGATGACCACAAGGTATGCAGAAAACAAAACATAAAGTAACAAACCAGATAAATGATCTAACTTGCTGTGACCAACACAAAACAAATGTGAAACTTACAGAATATACTCCAGGATGCCATCAACCTTTGGCTTATATTTTTTCCCTTTGGCTTTCCTTCGTCTAGCTTCAACATGAAAGCTCGTAGGACAATCCGTATTCAATGATTCACCTCTTACAAAATCATCCACCCTAGTATACGGGATGAGAGCTAACCTATCTATATTGTCACGGTAACCTTCAACCTTCGACCAAACAAGATCGGCAGAAGAAAATTCTGGCAAAGCAGGGTTTTGCACAGGTAAGGAGAAGATCTGATCCCATCTAGCCATCTGCATTTTCAATATGTAGTCATCAAAACAATGGAATAGAATATAACTAGGCATATGCTCAAACAGAGATTTTGATTGCAACGATACGTTAGGTTGAAAACTTGAGACGTCTCTGCTTACAGGAAAAAAACTCCATTTAAATAAAATCATGTACAAAGAACACAGCAAATCAATCAAAGTTAAAAGGGAAATGATCAAGCTTTTATGAACAATGGAATCAAACCAAGGGGAATATAGCACTTCCTAAATTAACACTTCAAAGATATCAAAATTCTCAAATAATTAAATTAGTTATGTATTTAAAAAGGTTAGAGAGCTTTATTGGAAGTGGCAAGTTAAACAGAGAGAGAAAGAAGCACAAACTCTGAAACGGCGGAGTCAGAAACAGATGTCGACTTCGATAAACCCCAGAGCCGACGATTGAAGAAAAACGCTTTTAGGGTTCTTCTTCTTCAGTGTCTGAGAATCGACGAAAACTGGGGGAGAGTGGAAAGCTAATACGACGCCGTTTCATGGTGTGAAAAAAAAAAAAAAACGACACTGTTACAGTGTTACAGGAAAACCCTCTAATAAATAAACCGGGTAAGTCATGTGGTTTAATTTACACTTCAGCTTTTTATTTCAATTTATGGTACAATTAGTTGGTTTGTCGCGGGTACAATTTACAACACACAACATGTTAGGCACTTCGTCTTTCTTGAACCTCCTCCTCTCTCTCTCTCTCTCGAATCATCATCACTAAAATCTTAGAATCTTCGAGTTCGAGGTGGTTCCTCTCTTTCTGAATTTCCAATCGGTGAGCTTCTTTTTCGGAAATCCCGTCACAACGTTTGAATAACATCCCCAAATATTTTGTAGAAAATGAAGCCCGGGGCGACCAAGTCCACATCCGCCCAGTTCCACTGATTATATGTAATAAATCGTGGGATTCGAAAAATGCATGAACATTACTCAAGAAATATAAATGTGTATCACTCTTCCGATCGATACCCAATACAACAAGTTGACCAATAAAAGAAAATGATTTCGAGAACATAAAGCTCAACTTGTGTGGATGTTACCCTCGTCGGTTCTAAGGTTTTGTGTGGGAAGGCTACAATATGGTTTTCCACATTTCAGACGTAAGAATAATGCTTGTCCAATTCATATCCTATGCACTTAAATTTACAGTCAAATTACATGTGTAGAAAATAAAATAAAAACAAGTGAGAAACACAAGTGTTTACACCAAGGAATGCTACTTACCCTTTGGACGCTGTATCAGCAGTCCATCGTTTCATTACTTACTCAGCCAATACATGTGCCAAAAACCAAAGACCATACTCGTTCATGTAACCTGAAAAAAAATGGGTATATTTACAGCATTATACATTGGCATAAACCGATGACAACTAAAATAAGCTATACTGACAAAACCACGTTACATCACTATGAGTTAAATATTCCTAATCAATGCAGAATGATTTCCAAGCAGAATAGGAAAATTTAACAGGTACTGCATATACAAGTTTTATGTAACAAGAATTTGTCGACAATGTCTACCTAGCTAAACAACCATGTTCTCTTTTACAAGAATTCTCGACAAAGTCTAGGTACCAAATTGTTGCCAAACATCATGCAAGTATCGAGAAGGCTAACATGTTTATCACCAAGCAGTATAAAGATAACAACTAGGTTTAAGGATGTATTACCGGTTAATTACTTTATAAGGTGAGCTGCTTAGTATGATTTGTATTACGTGAGATTATATTCCCGTTTCTTTTGTCCTCTTGCTCTTCGTATGGGTTTCCTCTATAAGTAGAACTTGCCTCCTCATTATCTGAAGACCCCGGCCTTTCTGTTAGGAACTGTTCCCAGAATACATCATTCACTCTTGCTGGAGGAGCTGCTTTTGCTTGGCTAGCAACCTTTTGTTGTCTCCCCCGGTTTTTCTCAATTGCACTTGTTTCTATGGATTTAAAGTTTAACTCAGTACATCTTCCAGTCTCCTGACTTTTATGAGTTGTCTTAGCTATCTGTGAAGCTGTCTTGTCCGGTAATGGAGCAGAAGCCAGCGTTAGATTTAAATGACATGAAAAGCTACCATCTGTCTCCTCTGAAGAAGTTAGCCTCTGCTGCAAGGTCTCCACTCTTGTATTGTCATTTAACAGTAATCTCCTCGGGCATGTCCCGGTATCCGCAAGCTCTAGTGCTTCAGGTGCAAATGGTGGGCCTTCTCTTCTGGTTAGTGTAGTTTTTGGATCACTTCCTGACAGTATTCCCTTGGGACTCCCTCCTTCTTCATTGGAACTTTGTATACTGTGTGAAACCATGTTCATATCTGAAACAGCTGGAGAAAGCTCTAGCCGCAATTTATTCGAGAAATTTTGATGGAAAATATTTCCAGACTCGGGTCTCGAGCTACCACTACTATTATCCAGATGAGAATCTTCAGAAGGAGGCTTTGATTGCTCAACTTGAGGGAGCCTTCGCTTTTTGTTGTAAGCTGAAATATCCAATTGCTCAACTTTACGACCAAAATTCTTTACAAAAGTAGGATTCCGAATAGCCGTTTCCAAGAAATTCAGCAGCTTCTTCTGCCTCTTCTCCATATCATCAACATGCTCAGTCATTTCTTCAAACTGATGCTTCGCTACAGCCTTCTGTTGTTTGAATTTCAAAAGCTTAGCTTCAATCGCAGCTTTTTCACGTGAAAGCTTGTCCATTTGATCTTGCAACGCTGCTCTTTCTTGATCAGCCGACGAAGCAGGTGGATGACTGTGGCTGTGTATAGGTTTCCTTCTATGTATATTCTTGAGAAGATGCTTCTTATCCTTGATAAAATCATCATTCAAAAATTCCCACCTCTCTGGATCAATCTTCCGGAACCCCTATAACCAAAATCACAAGAACATTCACCGTTTATAGAAACCTTAAGCAGAGAAAGAGGAATATCAACACAGTCCCTAAGTTCCGATCAAATGATGACTCTGGAGGAGATAAAACCTGATTGCTAGCACTGTAACTGCTCTTAAAGTCCATACAAAACCTTCAATTTGAAGTTACACTTCATCTTCGTGATGAATATCTTAGGCAGAGCTAAAACAACTAAGATGCAATGATAACATTGGAGCTTGGAGGTGATAACATTCCTCTAAATTCACCCATTTCCACAATTCAATCTATAATCACACAGCCCTAGATGCGTTCTAAAGTTCCAATTAATAGATCCTTAGCTTGCTACATACAAAGCCTTCAACTTAAGCTACATTTCATCTTCTTGTTAATCAACAAACTCAATTCCATAATCCAGTCTATAAATCACACAAAAACCTAGACGCATTCTAATAATTCCAAAACCCTCAATTCGAATTTAGAATATCCCAACTTAAATCAAACGATGCGCGACAAAAATTAGGTCAATTCAAAACATGGAAGAGAGAGATGAGTTTTGTAGAACCGAAATTGAGAGAGGAAAAAAGACTAACATAGGTATTGAGCTGACGGATGAAAGAAGAGAAGTTATTGTGCTTGAAGTAAGTTGGAAGAAGAAGGCGTGAAAACTCCGCATGGTTCCAAACGATGAAGCTGTTGTTGTTAGCGCTCCACGATACAATCTGGTCTGTAGACGAATCATCTACCATCTCGTAGGTCTTCACCAAGAAAGGAGCAGTCCCTCCGACTCCTTCTCCCCCGCTCACGGATGCGGAGGAGTTACCTAATGCGCCATTCATTGTTGAATCTAATCAGGAAACAGCAACGAGAGATGGTGATGCCCGAGAGAGAGAGAGAGAGATCCTTAGACGTAAATAAATGAATTAACTTTTTTTTTTCTTTTTTTTGAGTAATATTACCTAAAATATTTTTAAAACTATAATTTTTAAACGGGAAAAATGCCAAAAAAAAAACTCATTTTATTTTTATTGAAAGTTTAATATCCAATGGTTTTGCATTGGAATAAAAATGTTTCGTGTATTTCTTTAATGCTTATTAAAACATCATGTTATATTGATTTGTTGAATCAAACATCCGACTTAACACACGTTAATTTGATTAACGGAATCTCTAAACCAGGTTAATTAAACCAAACATGTGGTTAATTGGTGTTAAACGAAATACAATAATGCCCTTAGTTATCTCTCCCAAATCGATTTGAAATGACAAATCCTAAAAACATAATTCCCCAATTTCTTTTCTTCTTCGTCATGTGTGTTCTTCTTTGAACAACTTATGGATCGAGTGATGAGTGAAGGCATTTGTTTTTATTGATTGGGTTCAGTGTTTTGGGCGTGAATTCTGAGAGTATCGCGGAGATGAGGTATGTCGATTTCAGGTTTTTAGGTTTTGGGTTATCGGTCGATTGCAATTTTGGGGCCGATTTCAATTCTTAGGAATTTTAGGGTTCATAGATTATATTAGTAACGATTGGGTGGGTGAAATCGTTCATAGATTATATTATTTTTGATTGGGTGGGTGAAATCGAGATCAATTTAGGATTCATAGATTTTATTATTTTAGGGTTCATAGATTTCAATTCGATTTTTGTTTTTAAGGGTTTGTTTGTACTAATCGTGAATGTCTTCTTGTTGTGTCTAGTGCTTTCGAGTGTTTGAAGTGCAAAATACACTATAGATGAGATGTATCAAACAATGAGCAATCATTCGACTACATAGGAGGAGATTCGAAAGACATGTTAGTGGATCCCGATTTGATGACATGGTCTATCTTCAGCGAGTTTTGCGTAGATAATGAAGTGTATGGTGAAGTCGAAGACGTTTGGTATAAGCTTCCACATGAGGACATAAGTTCAGCAAGATCAATTGGCAAAGACAAAGATGGTGGGATTAGGGAGTTGTGTCGTGAAGCTGTTATTGGTGGTGAAGTTGATATATACATCGACAATGGAGTTTCTGTACCAGAACCGTTTCCTCTTACAAATGACGATGTTGGTGAATATGTTGCAGATGAGGAAGACGGAGTAGAAGATGATGCTGAACCCGATCACCATGGTGAACAAAGAACCAATGAGGAACAAGTTCAGCAAGATGATGGGGTAGATCCAGTAGAAGAAGGAAGGCATGATGATCCTCGGTTTTCAGCCTTTTTCGAAGAAATTAACAATGGCAGACAAGGTGATGAAGCAGCGGGTGGGGATGAAGCAGCAGGTGTTAATGAAGCAACATGTGATGTTGAGGAAGAAGATGCAGATGATGATGAATTTGAGAGGCAATGCTTTGATGCTGAGCGTCCAGATCATGTGATGGACACAGACGATGAATGGGATGCATTTTATGAAGAGGAAAGGGTGACATCAAGAGCTAAATACACCAAGGATAAAGAACCTTATTTGTGGTTATTGCAAAAATTTCACAGTGGAGAAGAGTTCAAGGATCAGCTTCTGCGGTATGTGTTGAAGACTAACTACGATGTGAAGCTGTGTAGATGGGGTTCATCAAAGCTGGCCGCTATATGTAGCCATGAGAATTGCAAGTGGAAGATATACTGCTCAGCTCATAAGCGCACAAGTAAGTGGATAGTTCAAACTTATGTTAATACTCATAACCATGGTCAGAGTGGGAAAGCTAAGATGTTGAAACAAGGAGTTATTGCGAGGATGTTCAGAGATGAAGCAAGACGAAGACCAGGATTGAGGTGGACTGATATCAAATATGAGATAATGATGAGGTACACACTATCAATATCTAAGTAGATATGTCAAAAGGCAAGAAGAATGGCATTAGATATGGTGATAGAAACCCAAAAAGAACAATTTGCGAAACTCTGGGATTATGAGGCTGAATTGAAGAGGTCAAATCCGGATACACACACATCGATTGTGACCATCCCTCAAGCGTCTGGTAAGCAACAGTTTGACAAATTCTACATTTGTTTTGATGCTTTAAGAAGAACATGGAAGTCTTGTTGTCGACCCATCATTGGACTTGATGGGTCATTCTTGAAATGGGAACTAAAAGGCGAGATCCTGGCGGCTGTTGGGAGAGATGCAGATAATAGAATCTATCTCATTGCTTGGGCAGTAGTTAGAGTGGAGGACAATGACTCATGGGCGTGGTTTGTTGAGAATCTGAAGAAGGATTTAGATTTGGGGTTGGGGAGTGGTTTGACTGTGATTTCCGATAAGCAGAAGGGGTTACTTAATGTTGTTGCTGACTTGCTTCCTAATGCAGAACATAGGCATTGTGCTCGTCACATATATGCAAACTGGAAGAAGGCACATGGTGACTACTCCCATGAAGGTTATTTCTGGGCAATTGCATATAGTCCAGTAGAAGGAGATTACCGGTTTAACATGAGCGCTCTGAAAGCTTATGATGAAGCTGCACATGATGATTTGCTGAAAACAGAACCAAAGATGTGGTGCAGAGCCTTCTTTAGTGGTCATTCTAGTTGTGAGGATGTTTGCAATAATTTATTTGAGAGCTTCAACAAAACAATCAAAGATTCTAGGAAGAAGCCAGTTTTAAATATGTTTGAGGATGTTAGGAGACAAGCAATGAAGCGTATTTCGAAGAGATGTGATAAGACTGGGAAGTGCCAAACTAAGTTCCCACCTCACATCATGGCAATCGTTGAGGCCAATCGCAAACATGCAAAGTTTTGTTCAGTTCTCAAAAGTAGTGAGAATGTCTACGAGGTGTTAGAAGGAAGTGGTAGCTTTGTGGTCAATCTTCTGCATAGGAGTTGTGCTTGTAACCAATGGAATCTCACAGGAATACCTTGTCCCCATGCAATGTATGTCATAACCGAGCATAATCGTGATCCAGAAGAGTAAGTTTTGATATTTACAGTTTAAAGTTATACATTGTTTAGCTAGAAAACTGACCATCATTTTTCCATTGTAGCTATGTCGATAGACATTATCTGACCACTGTTTGGCAAGCGAACTACAAAGACAACATTCAACCTGTGAATGGAGAAAGATTGTGGCTTGGAACAGATAAAGGATCTATTGAAGTGCCTGACAAAAGGAAAAAGCGTGGGCGTCCTAAGAAATATGCTAGGATAAAGGAACCAGGTGAATCATCAACCAATCCGACTAAGGCTACAAGGGAAGGACAAACCGTAACTTGTACAAATTGCAAGCAACCAGGTCATAATAAAGGCACTTGCAAAAATCCGGCTGTACAACCAGCTCCTACACGCAAAAGAGGGAGACCAAGAAAGCGACTGGTAAGTATGATTATTGATTATTTCTCTTTTATTACAACTTTCTGTTTTTGACATTTTAGCGTTTTCATAGGATAATGATGATCCATGGAGCATACACAATGCACCAAAGAGGTGGCAGCAAGCTCAAACCCAGTCCACTCCAACTGTTTCTCAAAGTCAATCCGTAGAAGAACCTCATCATTCAAGTGCTCCAGCAGCTGGTAGAGGACGTGCTCGTGGACGTCCTCCTGGAACTAAAAATGGTGAAGGCAAAGGTCGTCTCAGAGCTCGTGGTAAAAGTCGTGGCAAAGACAAAGATGAAGCTCCTAAACCACCTGTTTTTTATGTCTCCATGGACTGACAAAGTCTTTGATGTTTGGCAACCTAAAAAAAACTAGTTCATGTCTTATAGGTTCTGATTGATTAGGATGGTACAATGATGTCCTTAGGATGATTTTTTGGTGGGATCCTTGATTTTTTTTTGGTGTGGGATCCTTGTATGTTCTCAAACTAAATGGCTCTTTTGGATCAATGATACTGATTTTTAGGAAATATCCATTGCAAATAACATCAAACAGAGATTAACCATACAACAGACTAAACGAAAACAACAATAACAAACAACAACAACAACCCAAGATAGTCTTCTACTTTCCCAATCCTAGTATCATCCCGATTACTACAATGAACCCTCCCCAAGACAACACGATGAACTGTCAGAGCATTTTCTCTCTCTCAGTAGCTGTCATAACTTCATTTTCAAGGTGATTCTTCTCTTGCTCGTATTTGTTTACTAACCCAGTATGCATCGTCGTCGTCGCACCACTCAGACCATGTTCATTCATGGCTTTTAGAGATTCCTTAAGCAGTTTGATTTCATCTTTCTGATGACGAAGCTCATCTCTTGCTTCTAATAAGCTAATCTTCTGCCAACCACACGGCTTTTCTTCATCTGTCCAACCAAAGAACCCATGAACAGCACATCTGTAGAATCTTCTTCCTGGATTATCGTTTGTCCACGATTTTACAACAATAGTCGCTTTTCCACAATAGCAGATAGGACCCCAGAACGTCTCCCTGAATTTGCTTCAGACCCAGAACTTTGACTCATCACTCGATCCATTGGTTGTTGGCAGAAGAAGGAAGGCGACAAAGAAGAAAAGAAATTGGGGAATTTAGTTTTTAGGGTTTTTCATCTCAAATCGATTTGGGGGAGATAACCAAGGGCATTATTGTCTTTCGTTTAACACCAATTAACCACGTGTTTGGTTTAATTAACCCGGTTTAGAGATTCCGTTAATCAAATTAACGTCTGTTAAGTCGGATGTTTGATTCAACAAATCAATATAACATGATGTTTTAAAAAGCATCAAAGAAATACACGAGGCATTTTTATTCCAATGCAAAACCATTGGGTATTAAACTTCCAAATAAAAATAACATGGGTTTTTTTTTTGCATTTTTCCCATTTTTAAACCCAAAAATACCTAAAACAACTACAAATGATCCAGGTAAAAATGATAATTCTCAACTCAGTTTTGTCCAAAAGAAAGAAAAAAATATTAATTGTCTACAGCTGACACAAATTTAAAGTTTCAATGGTAATTTACTGAAAATAATAACAGGAACAAAAAATAATTATAATTTTGATTAGTGAGATATTTGGAAGAAGAAAAAATTATAATATTATTGAATTTTGTATATTTATACACATTTTTTAAAAAAGTAATATTTTCTAAATGTATCCTAATTAATGATTTCTAATTACCGGCAATACGTTTGACAAAAAATAAATACTGCAATACTTGGTCTTGAACTCTAAACTAATTCTACAGCAAAAGTGTTAAACTTGTTTATCCACTATTTTGGAGATGAATGAGTTGAACAATATTCATCCCAATTTTATTAGACTTAATATTTTCAACTTCTTCAATTTTAAGCAATCATTTGTAGCCTAATTTTAACTGCATAAGTTGTTGTGTAAATAAATTGTTTTGGAATAAAAAAAATAAATCATCTCAAAAATTTTAAAACTGTCATTTAAGGAACTAAATTTAAACTAGTAGACTTTCTTGCTCTACTCAAAGATAGATTTTTAAAATTTAGTAACTCATGAAAGAAATTATTCATTTAATGAGAAATTATAAATACAAGTATAGTTTCTGTAAAATAATATTCGATAAATATATAAATTTCTTTATCACAAATTGATTTCTTGAATACTAGACAAGAGGAGTTTCTAGAAATTTTACTCATTGAGCCTTGCAAGAATCTTATCATTTTTGTTCAGTTTGAATCTTAAATAACTGATTTTTCTTTTTCCCCTTTTGGTATATATTCGTATTTCCTACTCAAGGCTGGATTATGATTATCTAGCAAAAACATTTTTCAAAACCAATTACAAATTTAAGCCAAACATTTTTTCTCTTTTTTTTTTGGGTACTGTATCAGTTTAAGCCAAACCCAAACATACTACCATAAAGTCTTAGAATTGAAATTAGTTCCTTTAGGATGACAGATTGTCAGATTCTTTTCGCTTTCTATAATCATCCAATCATAGAGAGTGAGTTCCACGAGGATTTTGTTGACTAGAGAAAGCATTAATAGTCATACTTAACAAAATACCAAACATACGATTCTCTTACTAGTTATGCAATAGATCAATTTCAATTTAAACAAAAAAAAGAACATAGAGTTCACGGTAACTCAGTATTCATCACCGGAATAAAGACTTTTGTGAGGATCAGAGGACGAAAACTTGGCATGAGGTAGAGAGTCTTGGAATGGTAAGGAGTTTCCTAAGGATGACAGATTCTTCCCTACGTCTCAAGTAACCTAAGCATAGTGTGAGTTTCTTGAGGATTGCTGAGTTCTCTAGAAAGTAACTCACTAGTTCCAGGTCTATCTCTGTCGCCTCCTCCTCCTCCTCCTCTGAGTCCGGCTTCACAATCTTAACATACTCGAGAGATGTTAGAAACCTACGAGGTCCTGGTAAGATACCAACTCCCTCCTCCTCTGGAAGGGTACAAAACTCCTGCAAGTAGAACGAAACAAGTTGAGTATGTCTTACTTTTAACATTTGAATTCATAAGTAAGGAAAGGAGTTTATGATTCAGCAAGCTCTCACACGAGTAAACTGTTCGGGGTATCACCACTCCGTCCATCCCCCAAAATCTGTCCAAGATATGGAGATGTTGAAATTTCCTCTCAAAAACAGCGTTCATCCAATGGGTGAAATGAGCAGTATCAAGAAAAACACCCTCATACAAATTAACCGTTAGTTTAAACTTCTGTAAGCACGGCTCACTGTTGAAACCCAGATACCTATAAGCGAAACCCAACATAGTGATGAATTCAGAGGGATCATGAAACTCACTCGTCATGAAATCACGACACTCGAAGTCCAAGCCAGGTACATATCTCCACTTAATCACATCCTTCGTGGGAAGTTTCAAGAGAATCTCATTAAGCAAGCAATCTGGTAAGTTTCTCAGCCGATCTACTTCCTCGACTTTATCACCTGATCGCTTCGCACGAACACGTCTCTCTCCGTCTTCATCATCCATGTAACCTTGCCTAACTAGACCAAAGCGGAGCGAACTCGAAAATTTTCCGACCAAATGCGATCGTATCTACTCCTTTGTCTCCACTCCAGTTAGGGTTTCATGTCTCAAGTATCGGTAACTACTTCAGTTTAACTAGGCCAAGCTCGATCCATTTGTTTGGGCCTTTCAAAACTTAGCCTAGTATGGATAAAAATCGAAAACAAAATCGATTAAAAAAAGTTTCGGTTCAAATCGGCGAATTTTAAATACTGAACCGATTAATTTAATTTTTTTTCGGTTCAATTCGACTAGCTTTTAAGCTTAACCGAAGAAAACTAAGAACAGCGAGCAGTTAACACCGAATAATACAAAGAGCTTATCGAGAGATCTTACCTTTGAAGTTCTTCAAAACCATTAAATTATTACGTAAGAACTATATGAAGATGAAAATCTTTAAATTTTCTTGAAAGACCAATAATAGTATCAAGAATTCTTTTTTTTTTTTGTCAAACAAACTTCCATTCAAACTTAAATCCTCGCTGAGGAGAGTTCATACAAAAGAGAAATTAAAGAATTACAAAGCATAAAAAGGTTGCAAAGCTTATAAAGATATTGATTCTATGAGTTATCCAAGAAGGTGCAAGACTTTGGGAGACTAGCAATGCTTGAAGAATCTGTTGGGACCATGGTGGAGTCGCACATGAAGATACACTTCGCAACTTCCTCGATCAGCATGTGATCAACATTGGCTCTTGCAATATATGCAGATGAGCGTTTACAAATGTGGTACTCAGGGGGGGGGGGGGGGTGGGGGAAGGGGTTATGGCCAACAGAAGAAAGATCAAACTTATTTGTTCCAAAGTTGTTATATTTTCTGGCTCAACTCTCTGCACAATGGCTGTGGCAAAAGCTAGTACTCATAAAAGATATATGCAATGCCGGAACAAACAAGATGGGTCCTCCCTCGCATGAAGCCATCAGCCATGGAGGTTAAGGAGTCCTACACAAAATTTGTAGTCAGTATTACATTGCCAAAATAAAGCAAAACCGAGTTTACATCTTATAAGCAGTTGATGGAAATTAAAAAGTGGGATTGGTCTATGATTGAACCTAGGAAAAAGAAAGCAAAGTTGTAGCAAAACAGGTGGGTCCTCCATCTCATGAAACTCAAAGCTATGGAGATTAAGGAGTCTCACACAAAGCATGCAGTCAGCTATGCCCTGAAGCATTAAGAGAGGTACTAGGTTAGGATCAAGGGGCAAGTCGTGAAGGTAAATATGGGGGGTTTTGGTGAGCTTTTGATACAATCGGTCCAACTGATCTTGACTAGGGTAATTATCTAACCAACCTAAGTAGGCTTTTGCATATCTACTAAGGCTGTAAGTACAAAAGAGACATGAAAAGCTAGTAGGATTGGATTCGAGAACAATGAGTAGGGTCTGAGAAGCTTCAACATCAGACATGTATCATACTCTATCCGAGATACTCTACCTACCAGGATTCGTGCATGAGAATTGGGCTCAAACCTGGATCGATAGGACTGAGGTGGTTTGGGTATGGAGCTGCATTGGAGACGAGAATCAATATGACTCTTTCCAGCAGCAGGGTTGGAGAAGTGCACTTTGGTCTGGTTTGTGAAGGCAATCTTCATCGGACAAAGCAGTGGATTGTAGCATAGTAGATCCGGTACACAAAATAGAAATACGAGAGATGCATAAGGGAGATAAAGGTTCGCCAGGGTTGAAACTATAACCGTCAATATCATGCTCAGTTCCGGCCGCAACACAAATCTCCCTTCCAAACACTTGGTGGGTGAATATGAATCAAAGGAGTAGGGAGATGTTAAGGTTGCCTTCAAGGGGAGCCGACAAGAGATACGAAAGGCAAGACAAACAAGGCGACCGAACGTCTCAGATTTTTCATCGGAAGGCTGGGGTCTCGAGAGAATCACCTCGCCAAAAAGACCCACCGTTTGAGCAGAGAAGGGCGAGAGAGGTTGAAACTGAAGCATGGTCGGAGTAGCTTAAGAACTTGATGAATTTTTGATGAGTTCGAAATCAGTCCAGAAACAGAGAAGGTAGCAGAGAGGGAGACAACGATGGAGGGGCAGTGGCCCAGCGGCGCCGATTTGGTTCGACGTTGCCGGGAAGAGGAACTTCGGTGGTTGTGCCAGAAAGAAAAGAACGAACTCTCGTGATTATATAATTTATTTATTAAGGTATCAAAAAGAAGTTTTTTTGCGCATGTAATAGTATCAAGAATTCAAAATACTAAAAACCATACACGATGACATCACCAAATGAAAACTTTAGGAAAGTTGAAATTTCGTCGGTGGTCATACTGTATTAGTTTCATAAAATTCGCCGAGATCAATGGTGGTTGAAATCTAAAAGTCACCCTTCTTAGTTAGGCTCTTACGTTGAATTTATCAAATGTCAAAAATACTCAAAACTATAGAGAAGCAATTGCTACTTTTCATATTAACAATATGATCATCATATCGCTAACCAATGTTAAACATTAATGTATTGTTTCCTAATATACGGATCTTGATTCTTGAAAGAAGGACATAGAAATAATAAATATGAGAATGGAAAAAATATTAAAAAAATTGATATCCCTTTCGTTTCTTATAAACGTTTTTATTTATTAGAATAGACTATAGAGTATAATATATATATAGATACAGTATATGTATATATATATTAACACTTAAAAAAATACTTTTATCACTCTTAAAATCAGTTTTTTATTTCCTTCTTGTAAAAGTATGCTTTTAAATATCATCAATTTTTTTATTTTATTTTTCTTTTTATTAGTTCCCTTTTGTTCATTTTACATACTCACGTTCTCTATATTGGATACAGTATGTCAATTGGATCACAGAAACTAAGATTTAAATATGAAAATGATTCAGAGATTACTCATTTTAAATATCAGTTTCTTCTCCTTGCAAAAATGCTTTAAATATCTTATACTAGATTAAGATCCGTGCTAGAGCATGGGTTGAAATTCATTTTATTTATATTGTAATTTTTTTATAAAATATAATTTATATAATTGTTTTTAAAAGTTTTTTTGGATAAAATATTATACAATAAAATCAAATGCTAAATATGATGACTTGAAAAAGACACTTATTTTGTAAATTTTATATTGTTAATGATTCTAGATAAGTATTCGTGCTATAACACTAGCTAAATTTTATTTTATACAAAATTTGTATATTTTCTATTTTAATATGTTGTATTAGTTTATGTAATGTGAAGTTATTTCAACAATGTATATTCTACATCATGACTTGAATGTCATTGTAAGACATAATTTTGTGAATTTGGTTTTTAAAAAGCGAGTTCTTATATTATGAATAATTTAATATATTGTTATACTTTTTGTTTTTATAAACTTGGTTTTTTAAAATTCTTTCATATTATTGTGACATATTATTGACATTGCTATAACAAACCAATTTAGAGTGTTTATAGTTTCTAACTTTAATATCAAGTTTCAATATTTTAATAATATTTCAAAATAAATTATTTAATTTTTATTATATTATATAAAATTATAAAATTATAAAATTCAACAAAAAAGTATGAAATTGAGTTTAATATTCAAATTTTGACTTGTTACTTAGTAAAAAAAATTAATTCAATAGATATTATTTTTAAAGAATAATATTAATAAAACATGAATATTTTATAGATTGAATCATTTATATTTGTTTTTAAAAATTCAACTTATGTATATCCTGAAATAAAACTATTTTTTAATTAGATTAAATGATATGATAATTTATTTGTTTCACAAAATTAGACAAATATATAAAAATGAGGGGTAAAGTATAATGATAATTAACAAATTCATATGTTAAGTTAGATATCAAAGGATTTTATGTGATGAATAATTTAATAAAAAAAATTAATATGGTAAGTTAGATGATATCAAATGATTATTTAGAATATGCTCTTTAAGATTTTTTGAAATAATAAATCCAGACTATACAAATAATATAAAACTTAATCTATAACATATTTGTTACGCTCTCAGGCACTCTTCCCCATGCAACCTTAAAACTGCATGGAGTTTTCAAAAAACCGGATCTCACCTACCAGACCCAACTAAAAAAGGCAATATCCAATGGATCAATGCAACACATGTACGATTGATACCAAAAATCCAGAGTCCCCAAAAAATGGTTGATTACAGACCTATTGCGTTGTGTACTGTGTTTTACAAGATCATTTCCAAGCTTCTTTCTCGACGCCTCCAACCTGTTCTTCAAGAAGTAGTTTCCGAGAATCAATCAGCCTTCGTCCCCAAGAGAGCAATCACTGACAATGTACTCATCACTCACGAAACACTGCATTACCTTAAAACATCAAAAGCCAAGAAATGTTGCTACATGGCGGTTAAAACTGATATGAGTAAAGCATATGACAGAATATAATGGGACTTTATTAAAGGAGTTTTAGAGAGGATGGGTTTTCATGAAAAGTGGGTACAATGGATAATGCAATGCATCACCACCGTTACTTACTCTTTCCTGCTGAATGGGGCAGCTCAAGGATCGGTGACCCCTCAGAGAGGCATCCGCCAGGGTGACCCTCTGTCTCCGTATATCTTCATACTCTGCAGTGAGGTGCTCTCTGGTCTCTGTACAAGAGCACAGGGTGATGGTAGTCTCCTGGGAATAAGAGTGGCTAAGAATAGCCCTAGAGTGAATCACCTTTTGTTCGCAGATGATACAATGTTCTTCTGCAGATCGGATAGACAGAGCTGTGAAACACTCCTAAACATCCTCAAGAGATATGAAGCTGCATCCGGACAAAAGATAAACAAAACCAAATCAGCAATCACTTTCTCATCCAAAACCGCAGAATTTATAAAGAAGGAGGCCCAACAAATCCTTGGAATCCAGAGAGTAGGAGGGTTGGGAAAATATTTAGGCCTACCTGAGATGTTTGGCAAGAAGAAAAAAGATATGTTTAATCAAATCATCGACATAATCCGTCAACGCTCACTGAGCTATTCCTCACGGTTTCTTTCCCCAGCAGGAAAAACTATGATGCTCAAGTCAGTTCTCTCAGCTATGCCTACCTACACGATGTCCTGTTTTCAAATCCCAGTTTCACTGTGTAAGAGAATCCAGTCTGCCCTCACTCGCTTTTGGTGGGACTCATCAACAGAGAAAAAGAGCATGTCATGGATTGCGTGGTCAAAAATGACAAACTCTAAAAGAGATGGAGGTCTGGGTTTCCGGGACATTACCAGTTTCAACGTTGCGCTTCTAGCCAAGATAGGCTGGAGAATTCTTAAGAAACCTTCGTGTCTGCTTGCTAGAGTCTTATTGGGAAAATACTGCTCAGACTCCTCATTTCTAGACAGCTCAGTACCTAATTCTGCTTCACACGGATGGCGAGGCATCTGTGCGTGCAGAGATTTACTGAAGACTCAGCTGGGTAAGATAATTGGCTCAGGGACTGATACTATGGTCTGGTCAGACCCATGGATATTTCTCTCCTCACCATTAACACCTATGGGACCACCTACAGAACACACACAGAATTTGAAAGTCTCAGAGCTCATTTGCCTGATCTCCAAAGAGTGGAATTCAGAAAAGATACGTCAAGTATTACCTCTCTATGAGAACGATATCCTGGCTATACGCCCTAGTGTGTTGGGAGCTGAGGATTCCTTGGCCTGGCTTCCCACTAGAGATGGAGAATATAGTGCAAAATCTGGGTACCACGAAGCCTACAAGATGACAAACCATTGTAAACCTGTTAATCAAACCCAAGGCGACTTCAACTGGCGGAAAAACATCTGGAACATTGACTGTCCGCCCAAGATCAAGTTTTTCCTGTGGAAAGTAATGAGGAATGCCATACCGGTGGGTACAAATCTACAGGCAAGAGGTATAAATCCGACAGCGGTGTGTCCACATTGCCAGGAGGCTGAGTCGTGTCTTCACCTACTTTTCCACTGCCCTTTTGCACAACAAGTTTGGGAGCAAGCACCCTTTAAGACCACGCTGATGACAGAGCAAATCACAGATATCCGAACAGGTATAGAACTTTCGAATAAAGTTACCTGCCTACCGCCTATTGGAATCGGGAAAGGTTCTCTCTTCCCCTGGATTCTATGGACACTATGGACCTGCAGAAACAAGAGGATATTTGATCAGAAACAGGCAACTCCGATGGAGGTCTTAGGTCAAGCTATCGTATCGGCCAAAGAATGGATCTCGGCTCAGAAACCAATCGAAAAGGTGGTTAGCAAACCTACCAGACCAGATCCAACCATCGATACAGGTACAATAAGGTGTTTTTCGGATGCAGCCTGGCGTGAAGAGTCAAGAGTTGCGGGATTAGGATGGGTTTTCTCCAAACAACTCCCCAGATCCGACATCTCAAGCCGATCAGTGGCTTACAACGTCCACTCACCGTTACTCGCAGAGGCCCTCGCCCTCTTCAAGGCCGTTAAACACGCCATCGATCTGGGATACCAAAACCTTTCTTTTGCTTCAGATTCGCAGCAGCTAATCAAAGCACTCAATTCGGAGCCCTACTCCAAGGAACTCCACGGGATTCTCCATGATATCCTAGTTTTAGCACTCAATTTCAATGTTTGTGAGTTTAGATTTGTTAACAGAGAGATGAACAAAAAGGCGGATGAGGTAGCTAAATCGGCTTTAATTATCTCAACCGTTGATGTACCAAACGTTATTTAATGAAAAAGCAATTGCTCTTTGACAAAAAAAAAAGAAATAATAAATATGAGAATGGAAAAAATATTAAAAAAATCGATATCCCTTTCGTTTCTTATAAACGTTTTTATTTATTAGAATAGACTATAGAGTATAATATATATATAGATACAATATATGTGTATATATTAACACTTCAAAAAATACTTTTATCACTCTTAAAATCAGTTTTTTTTTTCCTTCTTGTAAAAGTATGCTTTTAAATATCATCAATTTTTTTATTTTATTTTTCTTTTTATTAGTTCCCTTTTGTTCATTTTACATACTCACGTTCTCTATATTGGATACAGTATGTCAATTGGATCACAGAAACTAAGATTTAAATATGAAAATGATTCAGAGATTACTCATTTTAAATATCAGTTTCTTCTCCTTGCAAAAATGCTTTAAATATCTTATACTAGATTAAGATCCGTGCTAGAGCATGGGTTGAAATTCATTTTATTTATATTGTAATTTTTTTATAAAATATAATTTATATAATTGTTTTTAAAAGTTTTTTTGGATAAAATATTATACAATAAAATCAAATGCTAAATATGATGACTTGAAAAAGACACTTATTTTGTAAATTTTATATTGTTAATGATTCTAGATAAGTATTCGTGCTATAACACTAGCTAAATTTATTTTATACAAAATTTGTATATTTTCTATTTTAATATGTTGTATTAGTTTATGTAATGTGAAGTTATTTCAACAATGTATATTCTACATCATGACTTGAATGTCATTGTAAGACATAATTTTGTGAATTTGGTTTTTAAAAAGCGAGTTCTTATATTATGAATAATTTAATATATTGTTATACTTTTTGTTTTTATAAACTTGGTTTTTTAAAATTCTTTCATATTATTGTGACATATTATTGACATTGCTATAACAAACCAATTTAGAGTGTTTATAGTTTCTAACTTTAATATCAAGTTTCAATATTTTAATAATATTTCAAAATAAATTATTTAATTTTTATTATATTATATAAAATTATAAAATTATAAAATTCAACAAAAAAGTATGAAATTGAGTTTAATATTCAAATTTTGACTTGTTACTTAGTAAAAAAAATTAATTCAATAGATATTATTTTTAAAGAATAATATTAATAAAACATGAATATTTTATAGATTGAATCATTTATATTTGTTTTTAAAAATTCAACTTATGTATATCCTGAAATAAAACTATTTTTTAATTAGAATAAATGATATGATAATTTATTTGTTTCACAAAATTAGACAAATATATAAAAATGAGGGGTAAAGTATAATGATAATTAACAAATTCATATGTTAAGTTAGATATCAAAGGATTTTATGTGATGAATAATTTAATAAAAAAAATTAATATGGTAAGTTAGATGATATCAAATGATTATTTAGAATATGCTCTTTAAGATTTTTTGAAATAATAAATCCAGACTATACAAATAATATAAAACTTAATCTATAACATATTTGTTATGCTCTCAGGCACTCTTCCCCATGCAACCTTAAAACTGCATGGAGTTTTCAAAAAACCGGATCTCACCTACCAGACCCAACTAAAAAAGGCAATATCCAATGGATCTTTCGATACACAAGAAATACCCAGTGGTCCCTGCCTTCCCTCCGGTCTGAAAGTCCCGTTTCCCTCCCCCCAATCTATGCTCCGACGAACCACTACTCCTGCCAGACTGATACTCCCCCAAGCGCTGGTATGGTTCATCGTACTCCCTCTTAGTTTTTTGTATTTGTAACCCTGTCTACTATTTGTAACCCTGTTCAACTCTTCGAAAAATCTCACCCCTGAGTGAGTAACCCTTAAACCCTAACCTGTTTAAATCTGTCTTGATCTTATCCCCCTGTAAGCCATGAATAACAAAATCCCTCAGTACCTAAAAGGCAAATCTGTTGCTAGTGGCTATTCCCCTCCACCCTGTAAAAGAATCAGAGCCCCAGAGCTAGACACGAGTAGCCTCATTGAAGATAATGCTCTTACCCTCATAGGAAGACTGACAAACCCCTCGGTTCAAAGATTTTGGTCTCTCTTTCCTTTTCTCTCGAACCGTTGGAACCTGAAAGGTAAAGCTATAGGGTCAGATCTTGGAAAAGGTTGTTTTCAGTTCAGATTTGACTTTGAAGAAGATCTACAAAAGGTACTGGATAACAGACCCTACCACTTTGACCAGTGGATGGTCATTCTCCAAAAGTGGGAACCAATCATCTCCGAGACTTTTCCTTCTATGATTCCCTTCTGGGTGGAGATCCAAGGTCTCCCTAAACATTTCTGGCATCCTGCGATGGTAACCACTATTGGTGAGGAACTTGGCGAAATCCAAGAAATAGAAATAACCAACATGACAGCCAGGATGAAGGTCCTCATTGACGGTCTACAACCACTAGTCAAAGAAACCATCATTGAGTTCCCGGAAGGGGGTGAAGCAAGAATCCAACTATCGTACAAAAACCTCAAATCCCACTGTCTATATTGCAACCGTTTAACGCAAGAAAAGAAAAATTGTCCTGGCTATATCGCAGAAAAGGAAAGACAAGAAAGGAGCTTAACAGCTCCAGTTGCGATACCTGAAGTGCGAAGAAACTATTATACACCGAGTGATAATTTCCGTGCTCCCTCTACAAAGGAGAACATATCTGAGAATCGTGGTTTCTCGAGTGCTGCCCCCTCTGACCACAGAAAAACACTCAGCCCGACGAGAAGTAGGAGATCCTCCCAAACATCTCCTAGTGACTACCATTATGGTCACAGGAAACAGGGTGAAAGCTATTCCAGACGATCCTTCTCTTCAAAAGACCATGCTATGGGAAGCAGGAACCCGAGAGAAAGGATACCATCAAACTCTACCTACTCTTCAAGAGGCAGATATGCCAGAGTCAATGGAAACCGCCCAAAGGATAACTATCAATGGAGAGAGGTTTCTACACCTAGAAATAATCACATACCTGAGGCGTCTGAGAACTCAAGAACACGACGACCACCCTTGGAAAGAACCATGTCAACCACTGAAGTCACACCACCACCCCCTCCTCCAATCCCTACTACAGATGAGGTCCTGGGCGAGCTTAGAGACGTAACAGTGCAGTATATTAGCTGTGCAGATCCAGTAGAGAGTGCAGCCAGGAAATGTAGAGTGATCCAAGGGGAAGCCAGGGGTCTAACGGCTGAAACAGCCTCAAAAATCATCGAAGCTGCTCAGCTGGCTAATCATCTCGCTCTGGACCCCCCCCCACCTCAAACCAAGAAACCCCACTGGAACTGGAAAAAGATTTGCCTCCCCACCCTTCGCTGAAGGCTCCGGAGGCTAACTCTGGGAAAAAGAGAAGAGGTCGACCTCCCCTGCATAAACCACAGAACAAAAGCCCTTTACGTCTCTCAGGTGCAAAGTCCAGTAAACGAAACAAATGCAATATACAAAACTCACAAAAACGAAGAGGGACAAAATCTTCAGCAAAGGAGACAACCTTCCCTAAGGCTCCTAGTGACTTACCCTCATCAAGTAATGTTGCACCAAAAGGGACCCTAATTCCAGCTATGGTCAGGAAAAGGGTGGATTTTCACAATCCACCTGCTCCTCTTCCTTAAAGATCTTGAGCTGGAACTGCTGTGGGTTGGGGAACCCCATAACAGTCCAGCACTTAAAGGAGATGTCCTCCAACATCCTTCTGAAGTCATGTTCCTCATGGAAACAAAGAACCCTGATGAGATAGTGATCAAGTCACTAAAGAGTCTGAATTATCCGAATCATTACCTGGTATCCCCCCATAGCCCTTGTGGAGGTGGTCTAACGTTACTCTGGAAGAAGGAAGTAGAACTTTCAATCATCTCAAGCTGCCAAAACTTCATTGATACACAAATCAAAACAGAAGAAAAAACTTTCTTCGCTACCTTCCTGTATGGAGAACCTGAAAGGGCAAAAAGGAAGATGATATGGGAAAAACTAACGGAGATTGGTATAAGCAGAGAAGAACCTTGGTATCTGACTGGAGATTTTAATGATATTATTGATACCTTGGAAAATCAAGGAGGCCCAACTAGACACGAAGGAACTTTCACTGATATCCGAAGTTTCATGTCAACTTGCGACTTATTCGACCTTCGACACTCTGGTAACTTTCTGTCCTGGAGAGGCAAAAGAAATGATCATTTGGTACACTGTCGTTTGGATAGGGCAATGTCCAACAGTTTATGGGCAGAAACGTACCCCTTTAGCCGATGTGAGTATATGAAGTTTGAAGGTTCAGATCACAGGCCCCTCCTCACTCATTTGGATCTCTCAAAGAAAAAGAAGAAGGGTATTTTTAGATACGATAGACGCCTTAAAGAGAATGAGGAAGTAACATCAATAGTCAAAAGAGCTTGGACCTTTGATGAGAGTGAGGATGTGGAGGAAAGGATCACCCGGTGTAGTGGGGAGATCATTGCTTGGACAAGAGCAAAACACCTAAGCAGTAAAGAGCAAATAGAACAACTCAAACATCAGCTCGACGAAGCAATGACAAGTCAGAACCATGATCAAACAGTCATATCTTCCATAAACAACAAGCTGTTGAAAGCCTACAAGGAGGAAGAAGATTTCTGGAGACAGCGAAGTCGACAACTCTGGCTGGCCTTGGGAGATAAAAACACGGGCTACTTTCACGCCATCACAAGAGGAAGAACAGTCCATAACAAATTTTCTGTAATTGAGGATCCAGAGGGCAAACCCATTTATGAAGAAGAAGGCATCCTCAAGGTCATCTCTGAGTACTTCTCGGAGCTATTTTCTTCCCAACAGAGGGAACGTTTGGAGTTAATTAAGGAAGCAATCTTTCCCTGCATCACAGATGAGATTAATCAGAAACTGATAGCAACTCCTTCTCCTGAGGAGATTAAGAAAGCATGTTTCTCCATTCACGCGGATAAGGCACTGGGCCCCGATGGCTTCTCAGCTAGTTTCTTTCAGTCAAATTGGGAAACAGTGGGTCCGAATATAGTTATTGAAGTACAAGCTTTCTTCTCCTCAGCCAACCTGCACCAAAGCATCAATGCAACACATGTACGATTGATACCAAAAATCCAGAGTCCCCAAAAAATGGTTGATTACAGACCTATTGCGTTGTGTACTGTGTTTTACAAGATCATTTCCAAGCTTCTTTCTCGACGCCTCCAACCTGTTCTTCAAGAAGTAGTTTCCGAGAATCAATCAGCCTTCGTCCCCAAGAGAGCAATCACTGACAATGTACTCATCACTCACGAAACACTGCATTACCTTAAAACATCAAAAGCCAAGAAATGTTGCTACATGGCGGTTAAAACTGATATGAGTAAAGCATATGACAGAATATAATGGGACTTTATTAAAGGAGTTTTAGAGAGGATGGGTTTTCATGAAAAGTGGGTACAATGGATAATGCAATGCATCACCACCGTTACTTACTCTTTCCTGCTGAATGGGGCAGCTCAAGGATCGGTGACCCCTCAGAGAGGCATCCGCCAGGGTGACCCTCTGTCTCCGTATATCTTCATACTCTGCAGTGAGGTGCTCTCTGGTCTCTGTACAAGAGCACAGGGTGATGGTAGTCTCCTGGGAATAAGAGTGGCTAAGAATAGCCCTAGAGTGAATCACCTTTTGTTCGCAGATGATACAATGTTCTTCTGCAGATCGGATAGACAGAGCTGTGAAACACTCCTAAACATCCTCAAGAGATATGAAGCTGCATCCGGACAAAAGATAAACAAAACCAAATCAGCAATCACTTTCTCATCCAAAACCGCAGAATTTATAAAGAAGGAGGCCCAACAAATCCTTGGAATCCAGAGAGTAGGAGGGTTGGGAAAATATTTAGGCCTACCTGAGATGTTTGGCAAGAAGAAAAAAGATATGTTTAATCAAATCATCGACATAATCCGTCAACGCTCACTGAGCTATTCCTCACGGTTTCTTTCCCCAGCAGGAAAAACTATGATGCTCAAGTCAGTTCTCTCAGCTATGCCTACCTACACGATGTCCTGTTTTCAAATCCCAGTTTCACTGTGTAAGAGAATCCAGTCTGCCCTCACTCGCTTTTGGTGGGACTCATCAACAGAGAAAAAGAGCATGTCATGGATTGCGTGGTCAAAAATGACAAACTCTAAAAGAGATGGAGGTCTGGGTTTCCGGGACATTACCAGTTTCAACGTTGCGCTTCTAGCCAAGATAGGCTGGAGAATTCTTAAGAAACCTTCGTGTCTGCTTGCTAGAGTCTTATTGGGAAAATACTGCTCAGACTCCTCATTTCTAGACAGCTCAGTACCTAATTCTGCTTCACACGGATGGCGAGGCATCTGTGCGTGCAGAGATTTACTGAAGACTCAGCTGGGTAAGATAATTGGCTCAGGGACTGATACTATGGTCTGGTCAGACCCATGGATATTTCTCTCCTCACCATTAACACCTATGGGACCACCTACAGAACACACACAAAATTTGAAAGTCTCAGAGCTCATTTGCCTGATCTCCAAAGAGTGGAATTCAGAAAAGATACGTCAAGTATTACCTCTCTATGAGAACGATATCCTGGCTATACGCCCTAGTGTGTTGGGAGCTGAGGATTCCTTGGCCTGGCTTCCCACTAGAGATGGAGAATATAGTGCAAAATCTGGGTACCACGAAGCCTACAAGATGACAAACCATTGTAAACCTGTTAATCAAACCCAAGGCGACTTCAACTGGCGGAAAAACATCTGGAACATTGACTGTCCGCCCAAGATCAAGTTTTTCCTGTGGAAAGTAATGAGGAATGCCATACCGGTGGGTACAAATCTACAGGCAAGAGGTATAAATCCGACAGCGGTGTGTCCACATTGCCAGGAGGCTGAGTCGTGTCTTCACCTACTTTTCCACTGCCCTTTTGCACAACAAGTTTGGGAGCAAGCACCCTTTAAGACCACGCTGATGACAGAGCAAATCACAGATATCCGAACAGGTATAGAACTTTCGAATAAAGTTACCTGCCTACCGCCTATTGGAATCGGGAAAGGTTCTCTCTTCCCCTGGATTCTATGGACACTATGGACCTGCAGAAACAAGAGGATATTTGATCAGAAACAGGCAACTCCGATGGAGGTCTTAGGTCAAGCTATCGTATCGGCCAAAGAATGGATCTCGGCTCAGAAACCAATCGAAAAGGTGGTTAGCAAACCTACCAGACCAGATCCAACCATCGATACAGGTACAATAAGGTGTTTTTCGGATGCAGCCTGGCGTGAAGAGTCAAGAGTTGCGGGATTAGGATGGGTTTTCTCCAAACAACTCCCCAGATCCGACATCTCAAGCCGATCAGTGGCTTACAACGTCCACTCACCGTTACTCGCAGAGGCCCTCGCCCTCTTCAAGGCCGTTAAACACGCCATCGATCTGGGATACCAAAACCTTTCTTTTGCTTCAGATTCGCAGCAGCTAATCAAAGCACTCAATTCGGAGCCCTACTCCAAGGAACTCCACGGGATTCTCCATGATATCCTAGTTTTAGCACTCAATTTCAATGTTTGTGAGTTTAGATTTGTTAACAGAGAGATGAACAAAAAGGCGGATGAGGTAGCTAAATCGGCTTTAATTATCTCAACCGTTGATGTACCAAACGTTATTTAATGAAAAAGCAATTGCTCTTTGACAAAAAAAAAAAGAAATAATAAATATGAGAATGGAAAAAATATTAAAAAAATTGATATCCCTTTCGTTTCTTATAAACGTTTTTATTTATTAGAATAGACTATAGAGTATAATATATATATAGATACAATATATGTGTATATATTAACACTTCAAAAAATACTTTTATCACTCTTAAAATCAGTTTTTTTTTTCCTTCTTGTAAAAGTATGCTTTTAAATATCATCAATTTTTTTATTTTATTTTTCTTTTTATTAGTTCCCTTTTGTTCATTTTACATACTCACGTTCTCTATATTGGATACAGTATGTCAATTGGATCACAGAAACTAAGATTTAAATATGAAAATGATTCAGAGATTACTCATTTTAAATATCAGTTTCTTCTCCTTGCAAAAATGCTTTAAATATCTTATACTAGATTAAGATCCGTGCTAGAGCATGGGTTGAAATTCATTTTATTTATATTGTAATTTTTTTATAAAATATAATTTATATAATTGTTTTTAAAAGTTTTTTTGGATAAAATATTATACAATAAAATCAAATGCTAAATATGATGACTTGAAAAAGACACTTATTTTGTAAATTTTATATTGTTAATGATTCTAGATAAGTATTCGTGCTATAACACTAG
This sequence comes from Camelina sativa, assembly GCF_030686135.1. Taxonomy (NCBI): domain Eukaryota; kingdom Viridiplantae; phylum Streptophyta; class Magnoliopsida; order Brassicales; family Brassicaceae; genus Camelina; species Camelina sativa. The sequence goes on along the minus strand of NC_141890.1, from coordinate 18,085,637 downwards.
CTAAATTTATTTTATACAAAATTTGTATATTTTCTATTTTAATATGTTGTATTAGTTTATGTAATGTGAAGTTATTTCAACAATGTATATTCTACATCATGACTTGAATGTCATTGTAAGACATAATTTTGTGAATTTGGTTTTTAAAAAGCGAGTTCTTATATTATGAATAATTTAATATATTGTTATACTTTTTGTTTTTATAAACTTGGTTTTTTAAAATTCTTTCATATTATTGTGACATATTATTGACATTGCTATAACAAACCAATTTAGAGTGTTTATAGTTTCTAACTTTAATATCAAGTTTCAATATTTTAATAATATTTCAAAATAAATTATTTAATTTTTATTATATTATATAAAATTATAAAATTATAAAATTCAACAAAAAAGTATGAAATTGAGTTTAATATTCAAATTTTGACTTGTTACTTAGTAAAAAAAATTAATTCAATAGATATTATTTTTAAAGAATAATATTAATAAAACATGAATATTTTATAGATTGAATCATTTATATTTGTTTTTAAAAATTCAACTTATGTATATCCTGAAATAAAACTATTTTTTAATTAGAATAAATGATATGATAATTTATTTGTTTCACAAAATTAGACAAATATATAAAAATGAGGGGTAAAGTATAATGATAATTAACAAATTCATATGTTAAGTTAGATATCAAAGGATTTTATGTGATGAATAATTTAATAAAAAAAATTAATATGGTAAGTTAGATGATATCAAATGATTATTTAGAATATGCTCTTTAAGATTTTTTGAAATAATAAATCCAGACTATACAAATAATATAAAACTTAATCTATAACATATTTGTTACGCTCTCAGGCACTCTTCCCCATGCAACCTTAAAACTGCATGGAGTTTTCAAAAAACCGGATCTCACCTACCAGACCCAACTAAAAAAGGCAATATCCAATGGATCTTTCGATACACAAGAAATACCCAGTGGTCCCTGCCTTCCCTCCGGTCTGAAAGTCCCGTTTCCCTCCCCCCAATCTATGCTCCGACGAACCACTACTCCTGCCAGACTGATACTCCCCCAAGCGCTGGTATGGTTCATCGTACTCCCTCTTAGTTTTTTGTATTTGTAACCCTGTCTACTATTTGTAACCCTGTTCAACTCTTCGAAAAATCTCACCCCTGAGTGAGTAACCCTTAAACCCTAACCTGTTTAAATCTGTCTTGATCTTATCCCCCTGTAAGCCATGAATAACAAAATCCCTCAGTACCTAAAAGGCAAATCTGTTGCTAGTGGCTATTCCCCTCCACCCTGTAAAAGAATCAGAGCCCCAGAGCTAGACACGAGTAGCCTCATTGAAGATAATGCTCTTACCCTCATAGGAAGACTGACAAACCCCTCGGTTCAAAGATTTTGGTCTCTCTTTCCTTTTCTCTCGAACCGTTGGAACCTGAAAGGTAAAGCTATAGGGTCAGATCTTGGAAAAGGTTGTTTTCAGTTCAGATTTGACTTTGAAGAAGATCTACAAAAGGTACTGGATAACAGACCCTACCACTTTGACCAGTGGATGGTCATTCTCCAAAAGTGGGAACCAATCATCTCCGAGACTTTTCCTTCTATGATTCCCTTCTGGGTGGAGATCCAAGGTCTCCCTAAACATTTCTGGCATCCTGCGATGGTAACCACTATTGGTGAGGAACTTGGCGAAATCCAAGAAATAGAAATAACCAACATGACAGCCAGGATGAAGGTCCTCATTGACGGTCTACAACCACTAGTCAAAGAAACCATCATTGAGTTCCCGGAAGGGGGTGAAGCAAGAATCCAACTATCGTACAAAAACCTCAAATCCCACTGTCTATATTGCAACCGTTTAACGCAAGAAAAGAAAAATTGTCCTGGCTATATCGCAGAAAAGGAAAGACAAGAAAGGAGCTTAACAGCTCCAGTTGCGATACCTGAAGTGCGAAGAAACTATTATACACCGAGTGATAATTTTCGTGCTCCCTCTACAAAGGAGAACATATCTGAGAATCGTGGTTTCTCGAGTGCTGCCCCCTCTGACCACAGAAAAACACTCAGCCCGACGAGAAGTAGGAGATCCTCCCAAACATCTCCTAGTGACTACCATTATGGTCACAGGAAACAGGGTGAAAGCTATTCCAGACGATCCTTCTCTTCAAAAGACCATGCTATGGGAAGCAGGAACCCGAGAGAAAGGATACCATCAAACTCTACCTACTCTTCAAGAGGCAGATATGCCAGAGTCAATGGAAACCGCCCAAAGGATAACTATCAATGGAGAGAGGTTTCTACACCTAGAAATAATCACATACCTGAGGCGTCTGAGAACTCAAGAACACGACGACCACCCTTGGAAAGAACCATGTCAACCACTGAAGTCACACCACCACCCCCTCCTCCAATCCCTACTACAGATGAGGTCCTGGGCGAGCTTAGAGACGTAACAGTGCAGTATATTAGCTGTGCAGATCCAGTAGAGAGTGCAGCCAGGAAATGTAGAGTGATCCAAGGGGAAGCCAGGGGTCTAACGGCTGAAACAGCCTCAAAAATCATCGAAGCTGCTCAGCTGGCTAATCATCTCGCTCTGGACCCCCCCCACCTCAAACCAAGAAACCCCACTGGAACTGGAAAAAGATTTGCCTCCCCACCCTTCGCTGAAGGCTCCGGAGGCTAACTCTGGGAAAAAGAGAAGAGGTCGACCTCCCCTGCATAAACCACAGAACAAAAGCCCTTTACGTCTCTCAGGTGCAAAGTCCAGTAAACGAAACAAATGCAATATACAAAACTCACAAAAACGAAGAGGGACAAAATCTTCAGCAAAGGAGACAACCTTCCCTAAGGCTCCTAGTGACTTACCCTCATCAAGTAATGTTGCACCAAAAGGGACCCTAATTCCAGCTATGGTCAGGAAAAGGGTGGATTTTCACAATCCACCTGCTCCTCTTCCTTAAAGATCTTGAGCTGGAACTGCTGTGGGTTGGGGAACCCCATAACAGTCCAGCACTTAAAGGAGATGTCCTCCAACATCCTTCTGAAGTCATGTTCCTCATGGAAACAAAGAACCTTGATGAGATAGTGATCAAGTCACTAAAGAGTCTGAATTATCCGAATCATTACCTGGTATCCCCCCATAGCCCTTGTGGAGGTGGTCTAACGTTACTCTGGAAGAAGGAAGTAGAACTTTCAATCATCTCAAGCTGCCAAAACTTCATTGATACACAAATCAAAACAGAAGAAAAAACTTTCTTCGCTACCTTCCTGTATGGAGAACCTGAAAGGGCAAAAAGGAAGATGATATGGGAAAAACTAACGGAGATTGGTATAAGCAGAGAAGAACCTTGGTATCTGACTGGAGATTTTAATGATATTATTGATACCTTGGAAAATCAAGGAGGCCCAACTAGACACGAAGGAACTTTCACTGATATCCGAAGTTTCATGTCAACTTGCGACTTATTCGACCTTCGACACTCTGGTAACTTTCTGTCCTGGAGAGGCAAAAGAAATGATCATTTGGTACACTGTCGTTTGGATAGGGCAATGTCCAACAGTTTATGGGCAGAAACGTACCCCTTTAGCCGATGTGAGTATATGAAGTTTGAAGGTTCAGATCACAGGCCCCTCCTCACTCATTTGGATCTCTCAAAGAAAAAGAAGAAGGGTATTTTTAGATACGATAGACGCCTTAAAGAGAATGAGGAAGTAACATCAATAGTCAAAAGAGCTTGGACCTTTGATGAGAGTGAGGATGTGGAGGAAAGGATCACCCGGTGTAGTGGGGAGATCATTGCTTGGACAAGAGCAAAACACCTAAGCAGTAAAGAGCAAATAGAACAACTCAAACATCAGCTCGACGAAGCAATGACAAGTCAGAACCATGATCAAACAGTCATATCTTCCATAAACAACAAGCTGTTGAAAGCCTACAAGGAGGAAGAAGATTTCTGGAGACAGCGAAGTCGACAACTCTGGCTGGCCTTGGGAGATAAAAACACGGGCTACTTTCACGCCATCACAAGAGGAAGAACAGTCCATAACAAATTTTCTGTAATTGAGGATCCAGAGGGCAAACCCATTTATGAAGAAGAAGGCATCCTCAAGGTCATCTCTGAGTACTTCTCGGAGCTATTTTCTTCCCAACAGAGGGAACGTTTGGAGTTAATTAAGGAAGCAATCTTTCCCTGCATCACAGATGAGATTAATCAGAAACTGATAGCAACTCCTTCTCCTGAGGAGATTAAGAAAGCATGTTTCTCCATTCACGCGGATAAGGCACTGGGCCCCGATGGCTTCTCAGCTAGTTTCTTTCAGTCAAATTGGGAAACAGTGGGTCCGAATATAGTTATTGAAGTACAAGCTTTCTTCTCCTCAGCCAACCTGCACCAAAGCATCAATGCAACACATGTACGATTGATACCAAAAATCCAGAGTCCCCAAAAAATGGTTGATTACAGACCTATTGCGTTGTGTACTGTGTTTTACAAGATCATTTCCAAGCTTCTTTCTCGACGCCTCCAACCTGTTCTTCAAGAAGTAGTTTCCGAGAATCAATCAGCCTTCGTCCCCAAGAGAGCAATCACTGACAATGTACTCATCACTCACGAAACACTGCATTACCTTAAAACATCAAAAGCCAAGAAATGTTGCTACATGGCGGTTAAAACTGATATGAGTAAAGCATATGACAGAATATAATGGGACTTTATTAAAGGAGTTTTAGAGAGGATGGGTTTTCATGAAAAGTGGGTACAATGGATAATGCAATGCATCACCACCGTTACTTACTCTTTCCTGCTGAATGGGGCAGCTCAAGGATCGGTGACCCCTCAGAGAGGCATCCGCCAGGGTGACCCTCTGTCTCCGTATATCTTCATACTCTGCAGTGAGGTGCTCTCTGGTCTCTGTACAAGAGCACAGGGTGATGGTAGTCTCCTGGGAATAAGAGTGGCTAAGAATAGCCCTAGAGTGAATCACCTTTTGTTCGCAGATGATACAATGTTCTTCTGCAGATCGGATAGACAGAGCTGTGAAACACTCCTAAACATCCTCAAGAGATATGAAGCTGCATCCGGACAAAAGATAAACAAAACCAAATCAGCAATCACTTTCTCATCCAAAACCGCAGAATTTATAAAGAAGGAGGCCCAACAAATCCTTGGAATCCAGAGAGTAGGAGGGTTGGGAAAATATTTAGGCCTACCTGAGATGTTTGGCAAGAAGAAAAAAGATATGTTTAATCAAATCATCGACATAATCCGTCAACGCTCACTGAGCTATTCCTCACGGTTTCTTTCCCCAGCAGGAAAAACTATGATGCTCAAGTCAGTTCTCTCAGCTATGCCTACCTACACGATGTCCTGTTTTCAAATCCCAGTTTCACTGTGTAAGAGAATCCAGTCTGCCCTCACTCGCTTTTGGTGGGACTCATCAACAGAGAAAAAGAGCATGTCATGGATTGCGTGGTCAAAAATGACAAACTCTAAAAGAGATGGAGGTCTGGGTTTCCGGGACATTACCAGTTTCAACGTTGCGCTTCTAGCCAAGATAGGCTGGAGAATTCTTAAGAAACCTTCGTGTCTGCTTGCTAGAGTCTTATTGGGAAAATACTGCTCAGACTCCTCATTTCTAGACAGCTCAGTACCTAATTCTGCTTCACACGGATGGCGAGGCATCTGTGCGTGCAGAGATTTACTGAAGACTCAGCTGGGTAAGATAATTGGCTCAGGGACTGATACTATGGTCTGGTCAGACCCATGGATATTTCTCTCCTCACCATTAACACCTATGGGACCACCTACAGAACACACACAGAATTTGAAAGTCTCAGAGCTCATTTGCCTGATCTCCAAAGAGTGGAATTCAGAAAAGATACGTCAAGTATTACCTCTCTATGAGAACGATATCCTGGCTATACGCCCTAGTGTGTTGGGAGCTGAGGATTCCTTGGCCTGGCTTCCCACTAGAGATGGAGAATATAGTGCAAAATCTGGGTACCACGAAGCCTACAAGATGACAAACCATTGTAAACCTGTTAATCAAACCCAAGGCGACTTCAACTGGCGGAAAAACATCTGGAACATTGACTGTCCGCCCAAGATCAAGTTTTTCCTGTGGAAAGTAATGAGGAATGCCATACCGGTGGGTACAAATCTACAGGCAAGAGGTATAAATCCGACAGCGGTGTGTCCACATTGCCAGGAGGCTGAGTCGTGTCTTCACCTACTTTTCCACTGCCCTTTTGCACAACAAGTTTGGGAGCAAGCACCCTTTAAGACCACGCTGATGACAGAGCAAATCACAGATATCCGAACAGGTATAGAACTTTCGAATAAAGTTACCTGCCTACCGCCTATTGGAATCGGGAAAGGTTCTCTCTTCCCCTGGATTCTATGGACACTATGGACCTGCAGAAACAAGAGGATATTTGATCAGAAACAGGCAACTCCGATGGAGGTCTTAGGTCAAGCTATCGTATCGGCCAAAGAATGGATCTCGGCTCAGAAACCAATCGAAAAGGTGGTTAGCAAACCTACCAGACCAGATCCAACCATCGATACAGGTACAATAAGGTGTTTTTCGGATGCAGCCTGGCGTGAAGAGTCAAGAGTTGCGGGATTAGGATGGGTTTTCTCCAAACAACTCCCCAGATCCGACATCTCAAGCCGATCAGTGGCTTACAACGTCCACTCACCGTTACTCGCAGAGGCCCTCGCCCTCTTCAAGGCCGTTAAACACGCCATCGATCTGGGATACCAAAACCTTTCTTTTGCTTCAGATTCGCAGCAGCTAATCAAAGCACTCAATTCGGAGCCCTACTCCAAGGAACTCCACGGGATTCTCCATGATATCCTAGTTTTAGCACTCAATTTCAATGTTTGTGAGTTTAGATTTGTTAACAGAGAGATGAACAAAAAGGCGGATGAGGTAGCTAAATCGGCTTTAATTATCTCAACCGTTGATGTACCAAACGTTATTTAATGAAAAAGCAATTGCTCTTTGACAAAAAAAAAAGAAATAATAAATATGAGAATGGAAAAAATATTAAAAAAATTGATATCCCTTTCGTTTCTTATAAACGTTTTTATTTATTAGAATAGACTATAGAGTATAATATATATATAGATACAATATATGTGTATATATTAACACTTCAAAAAATACTTTTATCACTCTTAAAATCAGTTTTTTTTTTCCTTCTTGTAAAAGTATGCTTTTAAATATCATCAATTTTTTTATTTTATTTTTCTTTTTATTAGTTTCCTTTTGTTCATTTTACATACTCACGTTCTCTATATTGGATACAGTATGTCAATTGGATCACAGAAACTAAGATTTAAATATGAAAATGATTCAGAGATTACTCATTTTAAATATCAGTTTCTTCTCCTTGCAAAAATGCTTTAAATATCTTATACTAGATTAAGATCCGTGCTAGAGCATGGGTTGAAATTCATTTTATTTATATTGTAATTTTTTTATAAAATATAATTTATATAATTGTTTTTAAAAGTTTTTTTGGATAAAATATTATACAATAAAATCAAATGCTAAATATGATGACTTGAAAAAGACACTTATTTTGTAAATTTTATATTGTTAATGATTCTAGATAAGTATTCGTGCTATAACACTAGCTAAATTTATTTTATACAAAATTTGTATATTTTCTATTTTAATATGTTGTATTAGTTTATGTAATGTGAAGTTATTTCAACAATGTATATTCTACATCATGACTTGAATGTCATTGTAAGACATAATTTTGTGAATTTGGTTTTTAAAAAGCGAGTTCTTATATTATGAATAATTTAATATATTGTTATACTTTTTGTTTTTATAAACTTGGTTTTTTAAAATTCTTTCATATTATTGTGACATATTATTGACATTGCTATAACAAACCAATTTAGAGTGTTTATAGTTTCTAACTTTAATATCAAGTTTCAATATTTTAATAATATTTCAAAATAAATTATTTAATTTTTATTATATTATATAAAATTATAAAATTATAAAATTCAACAAAAAAGTATGAAATTGAGTTTAATATTCAAATTTTGACCTGTTACTTAGTAAAAAAAATTAATTCAATAGATATTATTTTTAAAGAATAATATTAATAAAACATGAATATTTTATAGATTGAATCATTTATATTTGTTTTTAAAAATTCAACTTATGTATATCCTGAAATAAAACTATTTTTTAATTAGAATAAATGATATGATAATTTATTTGTTTCACAAAATTAGACAAATATATAAAAATGAGGGGTAAAGTATAATGATAATTAACAAATTCATATGTTAAGTTAGATATCAAAGGATTTTATGTGATGAATAATTTAATAAAAAAAATTAATATGGTAAGTTAGATGATATCAAATGATTATTTAGAATATGCTCTTTAAGATTTTTTGAAATAATAAATCCAGACTATACAAATAATATAAAACTTAATCTATAACATATTTGTAACTAACTTATTAAAATTATATAGTCTACAAAAAAATGTTGTGTACTTCCGTTTTATTATATAAGGGATTTAACTTTCTCCCCCTCTCTTCTCTTTTGTGAAAGTGTAAATAAATTAAAATCCTCAATCAAAAAAGCTACAACATTATTATGTGAATTTGTTCAAAACATTTTTTTCAATAATATGTTTATTTGCACTTTTTGTTATTATAGGGTTTGATACTAAATCTACAAATTTTCTTTGCACATTTTCTTTATAAAAATTTCCATATCTAATTTTAGCTTTATACAATGAAACCCACTAATATACAAATTTGCAATTAATTAAACATATTTAACAATTTATATTTACCATTAATAGAGAGTACTATTATTAGGTGGAGCCTAGAGAGAAAAGAGAAGGTCTTTATTGACTGACCCATGTGAAACTGAATCTCCCCTTAAACTTCATTTGCCGACAACGAAACCGTCACTTTTATTAGTACCTCGACACATCCATGTGTCACTCTTAACTCTCATACTCCTTCTCTTCTCCCCAAATTCATGGTCACACACACTATCATCTCCGTTAACTTCTCAACAAATCTTTACACATTCTTTTTTTTTATTTTATCCTCTCCCTAATTTGATGCGACCCAAGAACTATTCTCAGATGGAGAAACCCATCTCCATCGCGACGGGCAAGTTCCGTAGCAACAACAACCATAACAATGTCTGGTTCATTGTTCCACTCTTCTTTCTCCTCTGTTTCGTCCTCCTCTGTTTCGGCTACTCTGCTCTCTTCACCGACACAGAAGAAACCGTTTTCTCAATCCCCGACGTTACCCAGAACTCAATCTCCCCTGAATTCACGAAAGATGACAACTTTTCTCGATTACCCGACGACCCATCTCCCGTTTCTTCTTCTTGCTCCGGTCGGTACATCTATGTCCATAATCTTCCTTACAGATTCAATTTCGAATTGCTTGATAACTGCTATCTGATTACTAGAGGAACCGAGAAAGACATTTGTCCTTACATTGAAAACTACGGTTTCGGTCCTGTGATTAAGAGCTACGAGGATGTGTTGTTGAAACAAAGTTGGTCCACGACGAATCAGTTTATGGTCGAGGTGATTTTTCACAACAAGATGATGAATTACAGATGCTTGACGAATGATTCGTCTCTAGCCTCTGCGGTCTTCGTGCCCTTTTACGCTGGTCTTGATATGAGTAGGTACCTTTGGGGTTTCAACATTTCCGTTAGAGATTCATCGTCTCATGAGCTGATGAATTGGCTTGTGGTACAGAAAGAGTGGGGTCGTATGTCCGGTAGAGACCATTTCTTGGTTTCAGGAAGGATCGCTTGGGATTTTAGGAGACAGACTGATAACGAATCTGATTGGGGAAGCAAGCTTAGGTTCTTACCTGAATCAAGAAACATGTCGATGCTGTCTATTGAATCGAGTTCTTGGAAGAACGATTACGCTATTCCTTATCCGACCTGTTTCCATCCTAGATCAGTGGATGAAGTTTCGCAGTGGCAAGAGCTAATGAGGTCTAGGAAACGGGAGTATCTATTCTCCTTTGCGGGAGCTCCAAGGCCTGAGTATAAAGACTCGGTTCGAGGGAAGATCATTGATGAGTGTTTGGAGTCAGGGGATCAATGTTACTTGCTAGACTGTAACTATGGGAAAACGAACTGTGACAACCCTGTCAATGTGATGAAGGTTTTCAGGAACTCTGTGTTTTGTCTTCAGCCACCGGGAGATTCTTACACGAGAAGATCCATGTTTGATTCGATATTGGCAGGGTGCATCCCGGTGTTCTTCCATCCGGGGACAGCGTACGCTCAATACAAGTGGCATTTGCCTAAGAACCACACGAGCTACTCTGTTTATCTACCGGTTAGGGATGTGAAAGAGTGGAATATCAAAATCAAGGAGAGGTTGAATGAGATTCCAGAGGAAAGAGTGGTGAGTTTGAGAGAAGAAGTGATAAAGTTGATACCGAGGGTGGTCTACGCTGATCCCAAGTATGGATCGGAAGGGAATGAAGATGCGTTTGAGCTGGCTGTGAAGGGAATGTTAGAGAGGATTGAAGAAGTGAGAGAGATGATGAGACAAGGGAAAGATGGTAGTGATGGGTTCGATGATAGTGATGATTATAAGTATACTTTTTCTCCATATGAACCTCAAAATTTTGGCATAAATTGAAATATATGTCATTCAATCATTACTGTGGCTTTTTAGTTTTATTTAGGTAGAAGCAATTTACATTTTATAAAACGATGCTTGATTTTTGAACAAGATAAGTAGTTAAGTACATATAAGCAAATAGTTTTCAGTTTAAGTTGGGACGTGATTTCACCTTTTTGATCAGCCAAGAGCGAAGCAATACGAAGGAAACTCATCTCCCTCATCGTCTTCTCCTCCAATGTATCGATCTAATATGGTTGGCTGTCTTCGATAAAAGTCCCCTCCGATGTAGCTAGAAACTACTGATATCCAATTTTCTTGTGATGCTTCGAGTCTAAGCAGCTCATATTCCCATTCCTTGATGTTTTTCCCGCATAAGAAAGAGCCAATTACTTTAAGGGCGAGTGGAATATGACCTGTAATAAAGACAGCACGAGCAGAGAATCTATCGAAACCTGTAGGAACGTGTATCTGTTTGAAGGCAAATTGAGAAAAGAGTTGAAGAGCTTCATCATATTTTAGAGACTCTACTTCAAAGAGATGCCTAATTCCAGACTCAAGTAGTAAACTCTTGTCTTGTGTGACTAAGATCAGTCTACTACGCGGACCAAACCAACTAGCATTCAAAGTGATATGTTTGAGTTGGCCGATGTGATCTACACCATCAACAATAAGCAAAACCTTTCTGTGTCCGAGCTTTGCCTTCACGACATCATAGTTCCTAGTTAGACTCTGTGAGGTTGCCTTGAGAGCAGCTTTTGTTATTTGCTCTAGTAAACACGTAGAATCATGCCCTAGAGAATAGTTGCTGGTATCATTCATGAAGTAGTAGTGATCTTGAAATTGTAGTGATACCTGTTCATAAACACATTTCACAAGTGCGGTTTTGCCAACTCCTCTCACACCCCAAATGCCGATTACTCCAACTCCGTCTTTTGAATCAAAGTCAAGCAGTAAATGATTTACTGCTTTTATGTACCGATCCATCCCAAAAAAACTAGTAAAATCACTAGAAGTCACGGACAACTCGTGGCCAGTAACATTCACAGAGCTCCTAAGCCTAGGTTTGACTCTAATAATAGGCTTTTCTCTGTTCATGCATCTCCCAGCCATGGTTCCAAGTGTAGCCTTAAGATCATGAACCGCCAAGGTTGAAAGTTCAGTAAGACTTAACTCGTTACTCTCCGTCCTAGGTGTTGTACCCACGATTCGCTATCTCGGATAACAGGCAGAGGGCCTGGGCCGGGCACGCTAAACGGGCCAAAGGTGTAGCACTGGTCGGCCCATCAGGCCCAGAGAGAGGAAGAGAGCGCGGAGAGGCGTCATATTAATCAGCTCGCAGCTGGAGCTCGGTCAAAGATTCCGGCATTCAAGTGGATTAATTAGGACGCGAGAATCATGTAAAATTAATTACGCATTAATTGGGTAATTAATTTGTCTGTATAAATATGTAAGGGGGAGTCTTTGAAAAGGATCGAACATTTTTTGGTTCTCAGGCACTAATATACAATTTTAGCATTCAAAACACTCCTTCTCAGTTCGGAACTCTTAACGGTGATAAGCTCCTCCTCACATAAATCAGTTCGGAAGGAGAGAACACTTCTCACTCTCCACACTAGGTGTTCTTAATCTTTCAGACTCGATTAACTCGTCACTCTCAGTCCTAGATGTACTTAAGCTTTCAGATTCCTGATTGCTCGGTTGTCAGTGTGCAGACAAATGTTGAGAGATATAATTGATAGCTCTATCAATGATGCATGAGTCATCTTGCTCCCTGTCATGTAAAACGACAAAAAAAGTGAGAATTTTCTTAGAAATTGGAATAGATCAAAAGATGAACAATCATCGTACCAATCAAAGAAATGATCAAATGTCCGAGTAAACTTTCTCAGTGCATCTCTCCATTTCTCTAACTTGTCCAAGTTGTTATCTCCACCGACAAGCTCCATAAGGTTGTCTGCTTGTCTTACAACATCACGGATCGATGGAATAAAAGACTGGTACCACAAAAAACAAGGAAGCAGTGGATCCTTGGGATCTTTTCTCTCTACACTCCATTATCTTCACTAATTCGTCTAAACACGAAACAGAGGAAGCAAAGTTCTTTGATATGATCACAATCGCAGCTCTAGACTCTTCAATCGACTGAAGCACTTGAGAAGAAGCTAGTTCGTTCTCAGGTCTCTCTTCATCGTTTTTGAATACAGTAATCCCTCTTTTATACAGTGAATGACAAAGATGGCTCACAAATGTTCTCCGAGTGTCGATTCCTCTGAAACTGACGAAAACATCGAACTTCATCCTCTCAAGACCTAAATCAAGCTAAAAATCTCAGGATTGTTTGGTAAGCTTAAGCCATTCAATTTTCAATTTTTATACAAAGGTCCAACCTTTATAATATATCTATATATTTATATATATATATTGTGGCTCAAAAAGTCTTCCAAATAGGTTTTGTCTTCTTTACATGGACTTGTTGTTTTAATCGCAGAAAGTTGTTAGAGGGTTTCAATTCGAGTCGTGACCAAAATGGGTTCGTCCTCTTCACATAGACTCTGGAACTACGATGTCTTTCTCAGCTTCAGAGGAGAAGACACACGCAAAAGCTTCGTTAGCCATTTGCACAAAGCACTTATCAGTAGAGGAATTGTTACCTTCAAAGATGATCGAAAGCTTGAGATCGGAGAATCCATTTCTGATGAACTCTCCAGAGCAATTCGGAGTTCAAGATTTGCCGCTATCGTTATCTCCGAGAACTACGTTACTTCAAGGTGGTGCTTGGAGGAGCTTCGATTGATTATGGAACTTCAGGGAAAGAAGGAGATTGAAGTTGTTCCTATTTTCTATGGAGTGAATCCCTCTGACGTGAGACATCAGAGAGGAAACTTTGCTTTAGAAAGGTACCAAAGTTTAGAAATGGCGGACACGGTTCTTTATTGGAGAGAAGCACTTACGCGTATTGCCAACAGAAAGGGCAAGGATTCCACACAATGGTATATTTATTTGTTTCATACCAAACGTTAGGAAGCTTTCTTTGAAACATGGTCTCTTATACTTGCAAGAACAACTTCTTTCCAATATCTTGGGCGAAGAGCATGTCAAATTGTGGAGTGTGGAACAGGGTGCTCATTGTATTAAGTCAAGGCTTGGAAACCTGAAAGCTTTTATCGTCCTTGATGATGTGGATGATGTGAAACAGCTGTATGCACTGGCAAAAGAGGTTAGATGGTTTGGAACAGGGAGTCGAATCATTGTAACAACACGGGACAAGAGCTTGCTTAACTCCTGCGGAGTGAGAATTGTCTACGATGTTAAGTGCATGGGTAATGATAACGCCCTCACACTCTTTGAGCAGGTTGCTTTTGAAGGAGGACATCCTCCTTCTCATGTCTACAAAGACCTCTCAATCCGTGCTTCAAGGCTTGCACAAGGTCTTCCTTTGGCCCTTGAGGCTTTTGGCTTTTATCTCCATGGCAAGTCACTAATGGAGTGGAAAGATGGTTTAAAATCGTTTGAGGAAGCTCCTTATGAGAACATTATGAGTATCTTGAAAACTAGCTATGATAGCTTAGATGAACTTGGTAAGACTGCTTTTCTTCATGTCGCATGTCTTTTCAATGGAGACCCTGTCCTCCGTGTCATGACCCTTCTTGACCGCGGTCGGTTTGGAATTAGAGATTTAGCATAAAAATCTCTCATAGACGTATCAACTGATGGGTGTATCGCTATGCATGGTTTGGTAGAGCAAACAGGAAGACAGATTGTGCGTCAAGAATCTGGCAACAAACCTGCCAAACAACGCATCTTGTGGCATCCTGACGACATATATGCAGACAATGCAGTAAGCCTCTCTACAAACTTCTTAGATTTTGTTGACTTTTATTGCACTCTCATGTTAAATGTTTGTTTGGCTATACCATGTTTTCTTCTCAAACGTCACAAACATTTTACTAAATCTTCAGGGTACAAGCAAAAGTGAAGGCGTCGCAGTAGATGTTTGTGTAATTCCCTATAGTTTTCATATTGAGTGGATTGCTTTCAAGCCGATGCATAATCTCAAATTTCTGAACATGTACAAGCATTCTCAAGGTTTAGAGTCCAGGATACAACGCAATCTAGAGGAAAATTTGCTAGTTCCTCGTAAGCTTAGATTATTACATTGGGATGCATATTCTTATACAACCTTGCCTTCTAATATCCGTACAGATTGTCTAGTTGAACTAAATCTGTGTTACAGCAAGCTCACAAGCCTTTGGGGTGAAGCCCAGGTATGCTAATTTTGTTGTCTCCTCATATCCTTGCTAGAAAGTGTTATTCTTTTTTTTTTAAGCATTTCCCTTCTGTTTTGTTTCATTCCTCTCAGAGACTTACTCATCTAAAGAGACTAGATCTGACAGGCTGTAAGGATCTGAAAGAACTTCCAGATCTTCAGGAAGCAGTGTGTCTCGAGGAGTTGATACTGGAAGGTTGCAGTTCCCTGAAGCGGATTCCAAAGTCTATATGTGGCCTATCTACGCTAAAGAAGCTTGACTTATCCAACTGTGATGGGGTTAAGAATCTGAAGATCATAATAAGGGAATCTGAATTTACTGTCTTCCAAAGCAGCAGCTCTGGGTGCTGCATGCGCATGAGATTAATCCGCATGGAAATTTTTGATGCAAAACCGTATGATATCCAGGGAATCCTCATACCAAATCTGTCAATCAATGGGAAAATAAACATCGAGTTGGAGCTTCTTGGAGGATTTGCAGAGCATCTCTGTTTTATTTCTGAGAAAGAGATCCCCCATGAACTAATGATGTTGGAAAATCAAACACCTAAGCTCACGTCACCTCCCTACAATTTCAAAACACTTGACATCATGCGGTTTAGCTGCAGTGAGAGTAGTGATCCTTTCAAGTGTTGCAGTTTTTCAGATTTTCCATGGTTGACGGAGTTAAATCTAATCAACCTAAACATCCAAGAAATTCCCGATGACATTCACCATATGCTGGTTCTAGAGAAATTAGACCTCAGTGGGAATGGCTTCAGAGTGTTACCGACAACAATGATTCTTCTTACTAATTTGAAACATTTGACGCTTTGTAACTGTTGTCGACTTGAGACATTGCCAGAATTATATCAGCTGGAGTCGCTCACTCTGTCTGATTGTACAAGTCTCCAAGCACTGGTGAATCTTTCTCATGCACAACAAGATCAGAGCAGATACTGTTTGGTTGAGCTTTGGATTGACAACTGCAAGAATGTTCAATCCCTGTCTGTTCAGCTTACTCGGTTTGAAAATTTGACATATTTGGATATCAGCAGACAGGATTTTGAAACAGTGCCTAGAAGCATCAAGGATTTCTCCTCATTGGTAACTCTCTGTCTCAATTATTGCAAGAAACTCAAATCACTGAAAGAAGCACTTCCATTGAGTCTTAGGTATCTATATGCTCATGGCTGCAAGTCCCTTGATGCTTCAGTCGACCATCATGTTGATCACCATGATCTTAGTCCTTGCCTACAGTGGAAGCAGGATTATAGTCAAATCACTCGCTTTCCCGCTGGAAGACTTAGTGAAGAGGTAAGAAGTCTTTTGCTATCAATTTTTTTTTTTTTTTTTTTTTCTATGCGTTAGCTAACTTCATTATTTCCGTTTTGTAGGTACCGATATGTGCTTGCTTTCGGGAAACTAAGAGGTCGAGTACAAATCAACTGACATTGAGCCCCATATCAATCCTCTTTGAACGTCTGAAGCCATTGTTACGGGCTTTTGCTAGCTCTATCATCGTTCTTTGTGTGTGTATATATGCCATTTCTGTGTGTATACATGCAATTTCCTTGTTTCCCAAACCTGATTATTTCTTACAAAAAGTTCGTTCGCCCCTTTACTTATTAAACTCATTATTAATCTTCATTGTTTCTTTTTTTCTTTTTGCCCAACAATAATTTCCATTGCTATGTTTCCGAAGTGCACTGAATATTTGAATTAAATGGGACTTTTATTTTGTTCGGCCAACATTTATCTGTTTCGTAATTCTTGGTTAGTTCTCCACCTAACGGACTAACGGTAACAATAAGAACATGTCATCACGGTTTCAAGAAAACGGAATAGCTTTTAAAGTTACTGGATACCAAAGTCTACACGCATCACCGAATTCAAAAATGTTACATGTGACTCCTCATACTTCTACAGTGTTTATCTTTTTGAATTCCATAAGCTACATTATGTCTTTATCTTGTTTTCATTGAATTCCACAAGCAGTGTTTTTGTCCTAGTGATAAGAATGACTCTGCTTCTTGGAGCAAACCAGTTGCCATACTCGGTGATCCACTTCCTTTGTTCAATTTCGTTCACATCATCAGCAGTAAGTAGAACTCTCCGGTGTTTACACTTTGCTTCGGTGCAAATCCATTGCATTTAGTTTGAGTAAAATTAATTTACTAAATCTTCTAACAGTTGTTACTTAATCGATTGGTTTAGTGAACCGATTAATCCAATCTTGTACCGACCGGTTCGATGGGTTTATATTTGCTCTTCTCTGTGCTCTCCGGCCTCAAAGGCTACTTTTGAAGTGCTGCCGCCGAAGCTTTTTGTCAATGGCGGCGAACCCGACGTTTCAGTTGTTTTCTTCTTCTCAAGGTTCTGGTCTAGGTTTAGGGTTCCTTGATTCGCCAGAACCTGCCCTTCCTCCTCCGCCTCCTCCTGTTGAAGTATTATCCTCCGAGGTATCGTCATTTCATTAGCTACTAACTTCCTCCTCTCCAAAAACTCATCTCCAATTTCTTATGTAATTTTCCCTCTTTTGGTTTCTGTGGATTTCTTCGCCGTAGGCGTCTTCTTCCGTTGATCTAGCTGTGGATAAAGTGACTGTCGGCGAGATCACTCTTTTGAAGGTGCGTTTCTGTTTTTGAGAAATTGAGACTCTCAGATGCTACAGAAACTTCAATTCTAATGAAGTGAATCACAGCGAGTGTAATCTCTAAAAAAATGTTCAGTAAGCTCAAAGCTAGTCCCAGTTGAGATGATGATGTTCATGAAAATGAGTAGTTTTAGTTTCTGGATTGGTTTTAGGGTCGTGTGAGCACTAAAGAGGTCTTTGGATTGCCTAATTCAGATTTGGTTCCTGGAGTATATGAAGGTACAATGGTTATATTCTAGCTCTGGTTTGTGTGATGGATATATCTCCTACATTATGCATTGTTTTGAATTCGATTGAATCTAGGTGGGCTTAAGCTTTGGGAAGGATCAATTGATCTTGTCAAAGCTCTTGAAAAAGAATCTCAATCCGGAAACTTATCACTTTCTGGCAAACGGGTTCTCGAGGTAGGCTCTTCTTGCCTTAGCTGTCAAACAATGGATATCACTTGTTTCTTCACATCACTTACCTATGAATCTATATGGTTTCAGCTTGGATGTGGTCATGCACTTCCAGGAATCTATGCGTGTCTCAAGGTAAGTTGTTGCTTTCTGATGCTCTGTGTGCCAAGCCCCATCTTTCTTAGATCTATGGTCTCTTTTGGTGTCCAGGGTTCAGATTCCGTTCATTTCCAAGACTTCAATGCTGAGGTCCTTCGGTGTCTCACCATCCCGAATCTGAATGCTAATCTCTCCGACAAGTCTTCCTCCGTCTCAGTAGGTGAAACAGAAGTACGCTTCTTTGGCGGTGAGTGGAGTGAAGTTCATCAGGTTCTTCCACTAGCTAATAATGATGGTGAGACTAATCAGAAAGGTGGTTATGACATCATTCTAATGGCTGAGACGATATATTCCATCTCCGCTCAGAAAAGTCTATACGGATTGATTAAAAGGGTAACACTCTCGTTTTCTCCTAGATAGCAGAAACTTTTTACAATCATTCTTAAAGATTCAATTCATTGGAGGTTCAACACTTGGGTCTTTGCAGTGTCTGGCGTATCCTGATGGAGCAGTGTACATGGCTGCAAAGAAGTACTATTTCGGGGTTGGAGGTGGGACAAGGCAGTTCTTGTCTATGATAGAGAAAGACGGTAAGATGGCCCATTCGATGATGTATATAAATAAAGCAAGGGTTGCTTTGTTCACCCTCTACAATGAGAATATAACCCACGTACTAAGACCTCATAATTTTATCTTCATTGCAGGTGTACTTGCTTCAACATTGGTGTCTGAAGTCACAGATGGTTCCTCAAATGTCAGAGAGGTATGGAAGCTTTCGTACAAATAAGTCAAAGTTCTACCAGGATTCAGTGTCGCTTCGATCCAACGATCCGACTCTAGTAGATTTGGGTTGCTCAGTAAAATGAGTTGAGAATTAAAAATGTTATCCATGTTTAGCTTATATATAGATTCTGTTGAATTTATAATAATCGCTTAGTTTTGTACTTTAATACATTCTCTGACTTTTAACGTACGGCTTATGTGATCTGCCGTTGATTCTCACCGGACCAAAGTACCAAACTAAGCTTACGTGGGGGGATGACTCAAATCTATTGCGTTTATTTTTGTTTTAACTTTCTCATTGATTGAATTTAACTTCTTTATCCCTTTGATACCTTTTCTAGCTTACCAAGTAAATTTTAGAATTCCCACATTGAAGCTGGAATGTCCTCTTAATTCCCACATTCGTTTTTTCGACAAGAAAACAAAATGTTAAGAAAGTAGATGGAAGTAGGTT
This sequence comes from Camelina sativa, assembly GCF_030686135.1. Taxonomy (NCBI): domain Eukaryota; kingdom Viridiplantae; phylum Streptophyta; class Magnoliopsida; order Brassicales; family Brassicaceae; genus Camelina; species Camelina sativa. The sequence continues at coordinate 18,066,338 of NC_141890.1, read as the reverse complement.
ACAAGAATTTTATTTATTCGTTGAGCTTGTTTATCGATATTAGGGCAAGCATAATTCCATGAGTATCCTTCTAATGCCTATAAAGGATTATCTAACAACCCGTAAAGGAGGGGTCGTGAATATACAACATATTGTACCCTAAGTAGCACAAACACAACAACCATACAAATCTAACCTTTGATAATAAGGTACTAAATTACCCGCCATTTGCAGTTGGTTACGCCCTATAACCACATGGACACGGCTATAGATGTTTAAGCAATAGCCTCACAACGTCCAGTTACGTATGATCCCATGCTAGAATCATCATAGGATACCCATTACTCCCGTTATGCATGCCATAGACCTATATGGCTATATGCAACAACACAATACATTAATATTTACTGAATACATTACATCAAAACCACAAGTCTATATTTTACCTGGCTTGTAAAAGGTTGTCCTAATTAAGTCAACACTATGGTTGCCCATTAATCAGTTAGTGCAGTGCAGCCCACACTAGGCTTACATGGTAATGCTTTGATGGGGATGGCTCGGATGATTATGTTTTGGTCTCCAATTGAATTTAAGATAAGAGGCGTAGCAGTTGGCGTTGCGTCGACTGGGTCAAAAAGTCAAAATTCCCGACATGAAAAAGGTAATATCTTTTTGGTAATATCTTTTTCAGATTTTGATTTCGACCCAACACTTTTTTTAATCTAGCAAACGAACCCCCAAATTCACAGAGTGTTACAAAGATTCAAAAGAGATTATACAATTCAAACCAAAACAATTCAAATTTCACTAATAGAATAGAAGAACATATGGGTATACAGTTACGTAACATAAAAGATTCATAAAGATGGACGATGGTGAATGGTCAAGAGTCGCGCCTGCAACGGTAATGCTTAGAGCAGCCTCTACTATAAGGATTAGACGGCGGAGGAAGACATTGTGTGGAGTAAGATTCGCCACGATTACCACCGTCGCAAGCAGGCTGGTTCCTCCTCAAAGCTCCATACGAAAGCTTCCGTGTCTGCTCCTCCGTCAGCCTCTGGCTTGACCAAGACTCCATAATCATCGTAACTTCCTCTGTCTCCACCACGCTGCTACACTCTGCCACCGATCCATTGCAAAGAGATGATGATGCCTTGGAGGTGACATGCACAAGAAGGCAGACGAAGAAGATGGTGATGGTCAAGAAGATCACAGAGGGTTTTGTCTCCATTTTATTAGAGACGCCAAGAAAATAGAAAAAAGAGAGAAGAAGAGAGTGAATTGTGAAGACGAGTCTTTGGTTATATAATAATAGATAAGCATGGAATGCCACATTGAGACGATTTCCTCAGTGTAAAGATAAACTTAGTGGGAGCAGCACTAGGAGGGGCCGCACTTCACCTAACACACTGCTTTACTTATAATTGAGTACGAGTGTATATTAATGTCGCACCACTCTATGTTAATGTAAAACTTATACACTTCGGTTTTTGTTTTCCTATAATGATTTTTTTTTTTTTTTTTTGTGGTAAAAAGTTTGGATCCGGATTCTTCTAATTGGAAAAGTACTTTTATTAGTAGAGCCAAAAACAAAAGGTACTTATGATGACAATGTATACTACCAAACGTTTTTAAGTAATTTAATAATCATGATCAGTTTTTTTTGTGTGTAAGAGGGTATTTCTTATCTATTGAAATTCTCTGATTGCAAACTTATTATTTAAGTTGATTTAAAATCTAAATGTAAGTTTAAGAGTTTTATTTGAATGAGTAGATAAATGCCACGGGTTGACAAACGACAGAAGCTGCAATGCCAACATATGGTAGTTGTTAATCTCAGATTCGGATAAGTGACCAAATTACTAGAACAAAAACTTTTAGTAAGACTATATCTAGATCATGGTTTTCTATAAAATCATGGTTTGTGAACTTTCACAAAATTTTAGAATATTTTCAATAATTTTCCGACATATATATGAACCTGAGCCAATATAACTTATGTTTGTGTTGGTACGACAATAATTAATCTGTAAATCGAGGTTGCATAGAGTATGCACACACTCAACTTATTATAAAATATAGAGTTTTTGAGTTTGAAATTCCTTTTTTTTTCTTTTTTTTTCTTCCTCGCTAAGAATGTAAATATGTCGTTAAAAATGAAAATAGTTAGGAATTACAACGAAGTAAAATCCATAGTTTGGTCCCATGGCAAAAAAAGGATAAAAAACATGGAAGCAAAGAACAAAAAACATGGAAGCAAAGAACAATCAGTCCACCGACTTCGACAAGAGCAATGACGCTTTTGGGATCAGTGAAGTGATAAACACAATCAGTCCATCGACTTCGACGCGGGTGGAGTCGGTGATTGAAAGCTTTGTGTTCTACGCCGTTGACGGCTCAGTATTCTCGGACTACCGGTGAAAGGCTTCCAGTTGCTATGGTTTTCAATGAATCGGTCATCGCCGTTTGACAGCATGTTTTCTTTCTCCTTGAGGTGTCATCTAGGAGAATCTTCAAAATCGTTTATCACTTCATTGACTCCAAAAACGTTATTGTTTTTGTCGAAGTCGATGGACTGATTGTGTTTATCACTTCACTGATCCCAAAAGCGTCATTGCTCTTGTCGAAGTCGGTGGACTGATTGTTCTTTGCTTTCATGTTTTTTATCTTTTTTTTGCCATGGGACCAAACCATGGGTTTTACTTCATTGTAATTCCTAACTATTTTTATTTTAATGAAATATTTACATTCTTAGCAAAAAAAAAAATATATATATATATATGGTTATTTTGAATATTAAATTACTAATAACCGAAAAAATCACTAATTTACCATGTTATGGTTTCATGCTTACATGAAGAGAGTATGGGTTTAAGTACCGGCCGGCATCTTTTAATGTTAGAAAGATAGTGATTATATAGTACCATTTCGTGGAGCACCAGTAGTCTAGTAAGGTGAGGTATCTTAACTATGGAGCTCTCAAACATGACACAAAGACTCCGGCAGCTTCCGGTGGTGGAGGAAGAGCCTTGCATGGTTGAAGTGAAAAACTCTCCGCAGATAAAAATAAGGAATTGAAAATAGTTCCTTATTGGCTGACGAACTCCAATCCACTCACCACCAATAACCATATATTTCGATTAAGCTAGCTATCAATAATAAAGTAAAAATCATTATTTGGTATATATAGAGAAGTACTCTTTGGTGGTGAGTGGATTGGATTTCGTCAGCCAATAATGACGGCGAGATTGATAAGAAGGATGGTTTTTTTTTTTCTTTTTTGTAAACTATGAATTTTCATTAAACATAATGTTTACTGAAGCTACAACAACCGTATATCTTAGTCATTCCTTGCCCCAAAAAAATAAAAACAAGGAAGGAGAGCAGCAGTGACAATAAAAGAAAAACTAAGCATACTTAAGCCAAACAAGAAGAAGATTTTTGAAGTTCTTCCTCTTTTGCTTAGTTAGGATGGCGTCCCTGATTTGTCTATCCAGCCCCTTGAAGATGGATTGAGCATCTGCGGAGATGTTGTTGTGGTACCTGTTGTTTCGCTCCAACCAGATAGCATAGAGAGTTGCTTGAGCTGCAAGTCTTCGGAGGTGTCTTGGTGCGGTTTTATCTTTGAGGTCAAGCCAAGCCGAGAATGCATCCCATGTGTGGAACGAGAAAGGCCTGTACCCGAGCCGTCTTGTTACTTCCCTCCAGATGTTTTCACTGAGCCCACAGTGTAGAAAGATATGATCACGGGTTTCCTGCATCAAACCACATAAACAGCAGTTGGGGTCTACTTGCAGTCCCCAGGATATCAACCTTGATCTTGTGGGTAGTCTGTCAAGGTGGATTAGCCAGGAGATGAAAGCATGCCTTGGGATTGCGCCTTTAAACCACACATGATCGGTCCAGAGCTGACTAGCTGCTCGTGGCCGCATCACATCCCACGTTTTGGGAGTTGAGAAATTTGACAGATCCTCCGTGCCTGTCCGCCATGAGTAGGAGTCCGGTTGAGTGGTGTGAGATGGTGGCGTAATTGTGGTCAGGAAGATTTGAAGGGCCTCCGCTTGATGTGATCTTGCAGGTTGGAGAGACCAACCCATAGGGGAGGCGGCCTGAGCTACTCTTGCAGTCAGTGGGACTCCAGTTTGTGATGGCCCTGTCCTACCAAAGAAATCAATAAGCGGACCAAAGGGGGTCCAGTTATCGTACCAGAAGCTAAGTTGGGAGCCATTTCCCAAGTGTGGGATAAGAAAAGTTCTAGCAGTGTGACGGAGGTTGAGCATGGCTGTCCATGTTCCTGAGCGATGGTGCTTGCTCTCAAATCCCCAGAAGCTCCCATCTTTTATTTTATTGTTGCGCAGCCAGAAAGCCCACAGTGAGTCGCTAGCAGATAACAGACGCCAAATAAGCTTGAGACATAGCGTTTTGTTCCAGAGTGATAGACAGCGTAGGCCTAGGCCCCCTTCAGCTTTAGGGAGACAGAGCTGCCTCCATGCGACCTTAGCAGAGCCTTTCTTGTTGATATCACCAGACCAAAGGAAATTGATGCATAGGCTTTCGATTTTCTTGATGCAGCCTTTTGGTAAGATGAAAGCGGACATCCAAAAGTTGATGGATCCATATATCACAGATGATATTAGTTGGAGTCGACCTGCGTATGAGAGAGCACGGGAGGACCAGGAGGTGAACCGCTTGGAGAGACTGTCGAGGAGGGGTCTGTATTCTGCCAGGCGAAGCTTCCGGTGCATTAAAGGTAGGCCGAGATATCTTACTGGAAGTGAACCTGCGTTGAAACCAAAGGAAGCCATCCTGTCAGTTTCAACTTGGTTCACTCCTGCCAAGAAAAGGTCAGTCTTACTCGTGTTCATTTTTAGGCCAGATATACGAGAAAATTCCTGAAGAACCTCTGCTATCTTGAGAAGAGAGTTGACCTGACTATCGAAAAACACCATGATGTCATCTGCGAAGGCCAGGTGAGTGACTTGTGGGGTTTGAGAATGTGGATGGAAGCCAATAGAGTTAGAGTTGTAGCTCTTCTTCAGCAGCTGCGAGAGTCCTTCCATAGCCAAAACAAATAAGTATGGCGAGAGGGGGTCCCCCTGCCGTAAGCCTTTAGCTCCTCGAAATAAACCACACGGTTCGCCATTTACACAAGCAGAGAAACTTGTTGTGGTTATACAATGCTCGATCAAAGAGATGAAATGACTAGGAAAATCCATTACTCTAAGGATACCAATGATGTATTCCCAATGAACTGAGTCAAAAGCCTTAGTGAGGTCAATCTTGAGCATGCCCCTCGATGAGATGTTCTTGAGGTTGTATCCTTGGACAAGCTCGGTTGCCAATAGCACATTCTCTACCAGAAGACGTCTTGGTATGAATGCGGATTGGGCATTGGAGATCATATCCGGTAGGATTTGCTTCAGTCTATTGGCCAAGATTTTCGACACAATCTTGTAGAGGGTGTTACAACATGAGATAGGGCGAAACTCTGTAACCCGTTGAGCATTTGGGACTTTGGGAATCAGAGTAATGATTGTGGCGTTCCACTGCTTAAGCATTTTTCCATGACTGAAGAACTCCAATACCGCATCGACTACAGACTGGCCAACTGCGTCCCAGTGTGCAGTGAAAAACTCCACACAGTATCCATCAGGCCCAGGGGCTTTGTTTTTTGGCAGCGAGAACACCACTTGTTTAATCTCCAACGGGGTGACAGGGGAGTTGAGGATGTGCACCGCAGATTGAGAGCATCGTTGTGGTATCAACTCCGCAAGTTCATCCAAAGGTGTATCGAAAGACTGGCTCTGTTCACCCAGAAGCTGCTTGTAGAAATCCACCACCATTGTCCGTATACCCTGCGTAGAATCCACCACATGATCATTAGTATCCAGGAGAAAGATAATTTCATTGAAACCTTGTCTAGTGATGATAGCGCGGTGGAAGAATCTTGAGTTTTTATCCCCATCCTCAAGCCAACAGATGCGTGATTTTTGTCTTAGATAAGACTCCTCTGCTTTCGCAAGCAAACACCATTCACTGTGAGCCTCTTTCTCCTCCATGATCGCATGAGGGGATGGATTACTGAGAAGAGCTTGTTGACAGTTTAACAGATTATCATAGGCCACCTGAACCCGCTTCTCAATACCTGAGTAGTTCTCTTTGTTGAATTCCCTTATCACCGGTTTGAGTTCCTTTAGGCGTTTGGATACTATGAACATTTTGGTCCCAGCAAATGAGAGGGCATTCCACCATAATTTGATGAGAGGTCCGAACTCTGGATGCTGATTGAGCAGAGCCAGGAATTTGAAAGGTGTCTTTCTTTTGGGCTTCTGGAGGTCTAGAAATAAGCAACATGGACTATGGTCCGAGAAGGCAGGTTCTCCAAAGACTGCAAGAGAGGAAGGAAAGACCGAAGTCCACTCGTCATTGACAACGATGCGATCCAATTTTTTAGCTACAAGTCCGCTGGTTTGCTTATTAGTCCACGTGAAGGTATTACCACAGTAGGGAAGATCAGCTAGTGATGAGTTGGTAAGACACTGGCTTAGATCTCAAATGCCACTGGGGGATGAGTTCACATCCTGTGCAGAGTGCTCGTGAGGCAAAAGGATTTGGTTGAAGTCCCCAAGAACCGCCGAAGGGAGGTTTGAGAGAGATGAATTAGCTGCCTTATCTGCGATCTCATCCCATAACTCTTTTCTGGCAGAGCTACAGGTCGAGGAGGCATAGACCATGGATACCAGAATTTTCTGAGAAACAAAAGGAAGCTTCACGAGGCAAGTGATCATCTGCAAGGATATGCTGACAATGGATACCTGCACCGAAGGATGCCAAACAATCCAGATTTTACCAAGATCCGAGAAATCATAGTTATTAGCAAAATGCCATCCAGGAAAAACACGAGATACTATAGCTTGTGATTTCACCGGGTTGACGCGGGTCTCTATGAGACCACCAAAAAGTGGTTGGTTCTTCCTCAACCATTTCCGAAAGCTACGCCGCTTTACTGGGTCATTAAACCCTCTTACATTCCAACAAAAATATCCATAAAGGATATGGGGTTTTAGAGGTTTACGGGACCTCCAGCCCGAGCTTTGCGCAACTGTTGCTTCTGCAACCTCTTGGAGACCACCTTCAAGAAACGGTCTGACTCGGCCTCTGGATTATCCTCCTCGCCTGAGATGCTATCTGAACTAGTGTCTGAATGGACCACTGTATCTTCGGCGGAAGGCGGAGGTGAGTGGGAGAAGAGGTTGTCCATAAGATCAAGACAGAGCTTACCATCATCAAAACCCAATGTACAAACGTGATGGGAGGTGGTAGGTAGTGGAGGCCTCGCACTGTTGACCTGTGCGCCTGATTGGCCCGTTTCTGCTCCATTAGACTGCGGGGATGGAACTGCCTCTGCCTGAGGAGCTAAGGTTTGGGTTGGAACCACTGGTTTGATAATTGGATTCCAAACCGGGGTAGATGACAGTGGCTTGGTTGGACCGATGATAGGCAACTGGCTAGCTATCGGCTGTTTTCCTTGAGCTTTGTCCTTTTTGGCTCGAGGACACTCGGTAGTGGGGTGCTTAGCGGATCCACACGCAGTACTCGTGACTGGAGCTTTGGAACACCGCGAAACCGTGTGTCCCACTTGCTTGCAGTGGCTACAAAGTGAAGGCAACCAGGGGCTAGATACGTGGATGCGCTTGATTTGGCCAGATTCAAATCTTGCGTTGACCGCCTCTGGGAGAGGTTTCCGCGGGTCTATAACTGTGTACACCTTTGCAACCTCTACATTGATTAGCTTCTCAGTGTGCGGATGGAGACAGACTGGGTGACCAACCAGTCCGGCAATATATTCCAGACCTTCACGGTTGAAAAACTGAAGAGGAACACCGACAAATTCCAGCCATACTGGGACCATAGAGAGTTCAGGTTTCGAAGGTTGGACCTCGGGGACCATTTGGCTACAAACATGGATTGTCCATCGATTTGCCAGAGACATTGTCTCAGGATTCGTCTCCTAGCATTCGGGCAAGGAACTCTGAAAAGGAAGGAGTTACCTTCCATCTTTGACACAGTGATGTCTTTCTTTTGCCTACTCCAGATTCCATTTGCTATTGCCTGTACGGCACCCCGTGAAGGCGGGTCCTCATAGAACTGTCCTAAGATGAAGCTGTCCCACGCCTTTTTGTTCTTTTCAATCACAGAGTTGGGTATGGTCACACAAGCCTCACCGGAGTCTAGAGTGAACGGGGTTCCCTTCCTTTCTAGTTTTGTTATAGAACCAGCAACCAGCTTCCTCCAGGGGGCGTCCGGTGTCTTGGGTCTATCATCTGTATTTTGGGGAGCAGTAGTGTTCGCCATTTCGGGGGGGAGAGGGGACGAAACATCCCCAATAGTATCTTCCGCTGTTTTACCAGGTAATTTTGCTTGGGAGTTGGCAACATTAGTTGGATCTGTTGAATTATGGTTTCCGGTTTCGGCCGCCGCCACCACAGGGGGAGCAAGGCTGCTTACATCGGAGGACTTGATTTGGTTAGCCAAGGTCTGAGTAGCCTCAGGTAACATCCCAGAGCCATTTGGGAGCGATGAAGTACCAGCTGAAAACTGAGTTATAGGCGGCAAGGATGGGATTTCTTTAGAGGAGGACGAAGAAACGACACCAGTGGGGTGACCGCGAGGAGGTGTTTGATTGGGCTTCTTTTTCTTTTTGGACATGGCGGCCGGAGGGAGCCTACGCCGAGATCGGCAAAGGTGAAGGGAGAAAGAAAGGGATCGCGTTATCGCCTTTGGAGATCTAGAGAGAAGCGCGTGAGGCGCGTGGATGGTTATGACATCATTCTAATGGCGGAGACAATAAACTACATCTCTGCTCAGAAAAAGTCTTCTACGGATTAATTACAAAGTGTAATTAACACTTTCATTTTCTCCTGGATATAGCAGAAACTTTTTACGATCATTCTTAAAGATTCGTATATTTATACTCTTACTTTATAATAATCGCTTAGTTTTGTATGTTAATACATTCTTTGACTTCACTTAACGTAAGGCTCATGTATCTCTGCCTCTGCCGTTGATTCTCACCAGACCAAAGTTCCAAACTATGCTTGTTAAAGTGACTATAAAAGCGGGAATAACAAAGCACATAGATAACTTTAACAACAAAAAAAGCACATAGATTACACACGTTGCACTTGCATGGAGTACACATACTCAACTTATTAATTATTTATACAATACAGGGGTTTTTGTATTCGATTTTTTTTTATCTGCTGAGAGTTTTCACTTCAACCCCTGCATCTGTAGTACTTGGGGTGGCCACGGTGGTACCTGTTCGACGGAAGAGGCAAGGCTCTTCCTCCACCACCAGAAGCTGCCGGAGCCCCCGTGTCATGTTTAAGAGCTCCATAGTTGAGGTACCTAACCTTACTCGTCAACATCATCCTCTCACCACTCGGTGATGTCACCATATCTTTAGTTTCTTCATCTTCCTTTAGGATAAGTTTGTTCACCTCTCCATCTTCTTCATCGCTCTCGTAACGTTCTTTCACCCACGTGTTCTTCACGTGATGATTTCCCGATACACGTTCTTCGTCGTTTTCGGTAAATGTGTAGTACTCCATGCTTGATGATGTTCTTTTGTACTTTGAGTTATATGTATTTATTGGTACTGGTAGGAGCTACATCATTATTTATAGTGGTAGATTTGGTTTGTAACTTGTAGTGCTTAAGCGTATCTTTTTTAACTTTCGTAAAGAAGGATAATTTATTATCATATCGAATTTTCACCTTTCAAAAAGGGTATTCGAGAATAATTAAATGTTATCGGATGTCCCCGAAGAATAATTAAATGAAGTAGTAGTACCGTACGTGAATACGTGTGATCCACGAAATGGTACTATATTATAATCACTAACTTTTTTAACTAAGAAAGATACCGGAACTTAAGCCCATACTCTCTTCATGCAAGCATAAAACCATGACATGGTAAATTGGTATTGAGTTATCAACGGTGGGTTATAGTGTATGTAGTTTAGATTTATTCGGTGTGGATGGTAGAACATCATTTGTAATATATACACACATTTAGGTTAAACATTTGTTTAAAACGACCTTCTAATGATATTTTATCTATGTTATTTACAAATGAAAATATCTATAATCAGACCAATAAAAAAATGCAAAGCTAAAAGTTAAAAGTATATTAATATATTAAATAGCTTCATAAAACTTGCGTATATCGTTTTCCCATTGTCTAGCATATAACAAGGCCTAAAAGCTCATGTAATCAAGGAGAGTAAAATAACTAATTATTAGCAAATTCACCTTCGTAAAATGTATATTCACAAGCAAAAAGAAAAAACTATCGTAAACTGAAACTGATATTCAAAAATAAGAACACTTTGTAGGTCGGAATTGAATAATACTTTGGCAAATTCGAATTGTTTTGATGATGCGAAAAATATCGTTTTCTCATAGAATCTTATTCCAAAATATGAGGTGAGACGACGACTCACGATTCTTAGCCCCCCCCCCCCCCCCCCTTTGCGCCTACTTAACTGATGTCTTCAGCAACGGCCCACGTTGCAGCAGGTGAAAAGTATGATAAGGACTAAAGTTATGAAAACTATGTTGTGAAGGTGAAGGGAACGGTAGAGGCCTAATCAACAAATTTGGTTAACACAAAAAAAACGAAATATAATAAAAGACAGATACTTGTACAATTGGGTTTATTTTTTTGTCAACTTGAACGTTTTATTGAATTATGTGTGAAAATAACATGAAAAAATTGTGTAAATTTTATTTTTCAATTGTCAATATAAATAAACCAATCAAAAAAAAAAATCTTTTAAATATATAAACAACAAGGATTGTACATCAACAACAACTCAATGATTCGAACCTACGAGCTGATTGGTAAACATTTTACCGTTGAGCTATTGAGGGACAACAGAAGATTAGATCTCATAAAATTCAATTCTCGTTCTCAACTTGTGACCAATATGGACTCGAAGTTTCCTTTGTAATTTGTGAAACTTTTTTGTAATGGCTCTGTTCCATGCTTAAAATCACATAACCTCAAAGCGGCTTTATTTCATTATATTCCATCTCTATTCCAATTCCATTTATTTAATATTCATTTGGTATCATTGACATAAAATATGTCATTTTTAGTATATCCCTTTCTATTTTCTTATAATAAAAGTTGCAAAATCACCATATAATAATCCAGATTTGAAATAGAAAATAAAAAATTAAGGTTTATGATGGTTCTTCAATCTTTTATACTTGTAGGGGGTGTATCCAAAACAGAATTTGGGAGAATTTTGGAGGATTTATGATATTCTGAATTTTAGGAGATTTACGGTGAGTTTTTAAGGTAGTTTGATGGATTTATTATGATTTTCTATTTTTCAAAAAAAAATAGTTTGTGATTTGATGAGATTTGATAAGATTTTGTGAGACTTAAGTAGGTTTTTAAGAGATTCTCAAGTCCAAACGAGAGGTGTTCATATAGCATAACACAAAGAATACATTGAACATATTCATATGTATAGAGGTTGGTTTTTGGTTTTTTGGCAATTTGATCCGAACAGACACCACCGTAATTTGCATCATGAAGCCTTTACCCTAATCTCGACAGTATATATACCTAACAACTAACCTTAATAAAATAAAATAAAACAAGACGTGAAGCCCATAATTAACACACAAGAAAAACAGAGAAAGAAGAAGAGAGAGAGCCCATAAAAGAGAGAGGAGAAGAGAACAGAGAAAGGTAGAGAGAGAAATCAGAATTTTGCAATTCGTAGTTTTTTTAAAAAAAATTAATCCTTCAAAAACACCCTATGGAAGGTGAGATTTTTTAAATAGGATTCCCCTTACAAAAATGTACCCAAAGTCTCTCACAATCACTATTATGTTTTTCTAAAAAAAAAAAGAATTTGGTTTTGAATAACAGTTGATTTTTTTTTTGAACAAACAAGTGCTTCTATTAATCAAATAGAAACATTACAAACATTACAAAGAGAAGGATAAAATAAACCAAAGTTTAAGAAGTAACAAGCAAAGGCTTTCCCCAAAGCCATGCACATAAATAAGAGTAAAGAAAACATCAAGAAAGAATCCATGATAGCTATGAAACAAGTGCTATAGAGCAGTTGGAGACAAGCAGAATCAAGGTTGCAAGAGTGGACATCATCGATGAACTCGAGAGATGACAAATTGGTCACAGTCAAAAGACATTGTGTCGTTGATATGAGAAGCAGAGCCAAAAAGCTCGCCGGAGTGAGGAGCATTAGCCAAATCAAGACCATGGCAAGGATTTGGGGAACAAAGGCCTGGATGGTGGTGGAGGTATTGGTATTGGTTTGCTTGAGGCAGTGGTACTTGAAGCTTTTGGCTGGAAATATCGAGGGGTGATTGTTGGTGGAGAAAACTCTGAGACCATAACCACATCCTCGGTAACTTGCAATCAGAACTGAAATGCCATGAGACTTCAAGAGCTTAGGAGCAGTAAGGTTCACCATTGGAACTAAAACCATGATTCGCAAGCAGCAGGTGTAAAACCGTGTCATAATAGGTGAATCCTCTCTGCCATGAAAATGGTGATCAAGAATTCCACACAGAGTATGAGGCCGGTAAGGTACTAACAGATGAAAACCAGACCTGAGCTTTGTGCGGGAGGTTGATTGTAGGGTTTTGTGGGCAGTAGAGCTTACCAATGAAGTTACTAACTGGTGCAAAGAGTAAGTGTAATACCGTGACAAGCCAGGTGGATCCTCTCTGCCATGGAAATGGTGATCAAGAATTCCACAAAAAGAATGTGATCGGCAAGACACGGACCAGGAAGCAGCAGACCTGAGCTTCATAAAGGAGGGTGGTTGTTGGGGGTTGAGAACACTTTGATAAATCCAGTTGTGGGATCCAACAAACCATGTCACACACTGAGCAATAACCATAGTTCTAACACACCCTATGTACATCCAAGACAGCCTAGCTAAGTGGGTTCTCTGATGCAGTCTTCGAACCTCGAGGATAGCCAAAAAGTCTAGACAAAGTCGATGGGATAACAGAGGGTTAGATAGAGAGAACCTGGGCTTTTTAAATTTGGGTGAGTCCTCATGTAAAGCTAACATGTCGATCTCAGATTTGATGTTCAGATTTGATAATCGATGCGCACAACGGCTGACCAGGGAGATTGAAGTAAACTTTTGCGTCTCTGGGGAAAGCAAATACAGAGCTGCCAAGCTCAGGGGATGACCTGTGTTCAAGACGGTAGTCCAGTAGCGGAGGAGAAGCACTTCTCTGGAGGTTTCCTCACCAACCGTCGTCTCCGTCTCCGCCTGCCAAGGCTCGGGTGATGTTGGAGAAGAGAAATCTGCAGAGGCGATGACCATTCCGGATCGATAGCTAAAAAGACAAGGGGACTTGATTTCCGTCGGCAGTGAGGCTGAGTCGGAGTTAAGGAGAGAGGAGTTTAACAGTCTCCTCCGCCTTCTGAAATCGATTTTTAGCAAGCCTTTGCCTGGATCTGGTTGATTGGAGAGGGTTTGTGTAGGTTGCAAAACGGGACACAAAAGGGGAAAAAGAGATTGGGAAAGGAAACTAAGAGAGCAAAGAAAGCCGAGAACGGAAGCTAAGGTCGAGATACCCTGACGCCGGCAAGCAAAAGCTTCACCGGCATCGGAGATATTTGGTGGTAGCGGCTCCTCGATATTTGGGCTTGGGAAAGAGTTTTAGGGCGAACTTGCTTTGATCGAACGCTGAATAACAATAGATTTGTTATGATTTTTGTAAATTGTTGATTGAATAACGTGAGTGATTTTGAATGATTTTTAACAAATTTCATATTCAATAACAGTGGATTTGAGATGTGATTTTAAAATCACTAGTTGAATAACAGAAGATTTTTAAAAAAATCACAAATCCTCTCAAATTCTGTTTTGAATACACCCCTCCAATAATCTATCTAGGTATAAAAAGTGATTGTTGTGGTCGGACTCTATTATAAATTTCTGACCACATATTCCATAGGCCCTCTTATATCTTCATTCTGCGATTGCTTTTTTTTTTTCCTTCCATCATATTCTTTTATATGGGGTGACACACTGACACTCGAACGTGAACAACAAAACCGAACAGAATACTGAAAACAAAAAAATGGAACCGGAGTGTAGAAATGTAGAAATTTTATTAGTTTAATTTATTACATAAGAGACACAAGGAGCCTAACTTAAGTGTTTTATCTGGATCATCTAATGACCTCTTCTTACTCCCTTTTTTATTCAACTTTTACATAACACACAACAACCAATAAAACTCATTTTAAACTTCACACACATAACTCACTCTCTAAACATGCCATATTCAAATCCAGATATCTGAGGTGCAGTCTCCACCTGGATATCTCATCTCATGGGCAAGCGCAGGACCTTCTGGTTCATCACCAAAGCCTACAAACAAGTCAGGGTTTAAGGTGAGACCACCTTTGTCTGTATCAACATCAATTTGAATTATGTGTGAGCCTTTCTCCATGATTTCCGGGTAAAACTGACGATCCCATGCGCTGAACAGCGAGTTTGTTGCATACAAACGTTTCCCATCAAGGCTCAGCTGGATCATTTGAGGTCCTCCTCGTAGAGAGTTACCCTGACATCACCAAAACAGCTTCTATGTTATGCAAAATGTGAAACTTATAATTAAATCCTCAAAAGATTACAATTCTGGCACAAACCTTGATCTGAGGAACATCAATTTGGTAAGTGTTACCGTCTTCTCCAACCACCTTAACAGGACTGCCCTTTTTTAGTAACCCTCCGACCCAAATTTGTCCTGTCAAGACAGGGTTTTTAGGGTCCTCGATGTTGTACTGACGAACGTCTCCATGGAGCCAGTTCACAAAGTAGAGAAATCGATCATCTAGGGAGATCAAGAAGTCGGTGATAAGCCCAGGCATCTCTGGAAGAATCCAGTTTTCTACTTTCAGGGGTTTAACTGATATAACCACCTAAAACAAGTTGGTACACATTGCTGGTTAGTCATAGATTTGTAAGAACCAAAAAAAAGAAGATTCAGAAACTACACTTGCCTCATGGCTCCATGTTTCATCACTGTCCTTGAAAAATCTTATCATATTACTTGACAAGGCACTCCCAACAAACCCTGTATCTTTAGATGGTTCATGCAAGAATCTAATCTGCAACCACATATAAGTTTAAGATAAACAACCGTTCAAGATTTGCCCTTTCATATATGTAGTTTAGATATCATGTTCAAAAGAAATGTGTGATTATGTTACCTCCAAAGGTAACAGACCAGTCGGTCCAAGGTCAATCAATTGTTTCATTTCACCACCTGGCCAACTATAAACATGTAGATGACTTCCGTACAAGCCATCAGCAACGTGCTGGAGATCAAAACCTTTGGAGAAGGCTTTAGGTGCTCCCCAAGATGTGCTGATCATTGTCTTGTGCCGAGGCTGGTACCAAAAATCATACCCATACAAAGGACTATGTCCTGGTTTCTCCCACCTGAAACATCCCCAAAAAAAAAACATACACATTAATTCTAGTTACATGCTTCTAACTTTTTGTCTTATGTCTACATAGGGACATAACATGGTATCACATTACCTTTTCTTGATGTTAAAATCAGAATCAAGAAGAAGAAACCCATTCCCCTTGGCGTTCCCCTCTTCATCACCAAGACACGACACCAAGATCTCCCCTGTAGCAAGGCAATGGGCCGTATGTGGAAACGCCAATCCAGTCTTATCAGCAATCTCTTTAGGATCTACATACTTATACAAAGACGGAGCCCTCGGGTTTTCCTTAGTGTCAATCGCATAAATGCGACCAGATCTTCATCCCACAATCAAGAAAAAAAAAATCAATTTAGTAAACTAATAGAGATATAAGAGGGTAAATGGAAAATGAAAAGGCTGAAGGATCTTTTACACAAGAGATGGTAAGACAAGATAACGTCTATCAGCAGAAGCATCACCATGGCAAGAACTACAAGAGTTCCAACCAGAGTGATGAAGCTCATCACCAACAAAAGGCATTGGTAATCTATGAATAACACTTGAATATGTAGGTGAGTCTGGATCCACATCCACTGTCGCCAAATAATCCGGTTTCTCTATTCCAGTTCCTTTTAATAAAAATCCAACCAATCAAAAGTTATCAGAATACAGAGAGGAACCAGTATTTTTCCGACATTCTTGTTCAATTTAAGTAAAAGACATAAAACATCGTTTCATACATCAAGATCAGATCCGGTAATAGAAAGAAAAAAAAACATTAGTGATTCGATCTGAAGATTCCATAGGACCTACTAAATCTTGAATGAAAGGTAAAGATTCTAACTTTGAAAACATTCGATCTAAATTCTTGAACATTATAAAAAAAAAAAAAAAAAATTGATCTGTACGTACCTGCGTAGACGGAAGTGACATAGATGAGCTTTTCACGAGGACCAGACATGGCAGCGAGAGGCGTGGCGTAACCAGGACCACCGTACTTGCAACATTCTTTGCCTCCGCCGTTGCTCACCGGAGCCACCACTTCAGTTTCCGTCGCCATATCTCTCTCTCTTTCTCTCTCTCTGTGTGAGGTCAAATCTTGAATTGTATATAGCAGGGGACAGTGGTTAAGCTACACGTCTCTAACGTGCCTTTTTTAGTGTAACGCCAACACACGGGAAGCTTTTGGACGTATGCGAGTGAAAGATCTCTATATAATGACTCACCTTAATCCACGTAATTAGTGTTAGGCATGTGAAGGAGAAACAATATCCAATTAAAAAATCAGATTACTGCAAAATTAGTACAAGTTGTATTATTGTTTACTGATGTATTTATAATTAAAATACGTCTCCATGCAACAAACAGATTAGAAAAAAAATCAATTTAACCAGATAATGTCCGTTGACAAACTGGCTAAAATAATATAATTCGTCAAATGTCTACTACATACGCTGTATCTGAAAGCGTTTACTTTGGAAAGTATCGTTATCTATAATTCAACCGGACTTGATCGGTTCAATTCGGTTTAAATCGGTTAAGTTTTCTTATCTCGGAATAGAATAATAAGCAACAAAGGAGTAGATAACTAGTAAGTGTAACCAACTTTAATGATATGGATCACGAAACTAGCCACCACTTGTTTATTACAACACACTATATTGAAACATAATAACAGTGAGTCACACAAATCCAGCCAGCTTCACTCTTTGAGAGAAGCCAAATTATTCAAATCCAGATATCGGAAGTGCAGTCTCCGCCGGGATACCTCATCTCATGAGCAAGTGCAGGACCGTCTGGTTCATCACCAAAGTCTACAAAGAAGTCAGGGTTTATGGTGAGACCACCTTTGTCTGTGTCAACATCGATTTGGATTATGTGTGAGCCTTTCTCCATGATTTCCGGGTAAAACTGACGGTCCCATGCGCTGAACAGCGAGTTTGTCGCATACAATCGTTTCCCATCGAGGCTCAGTTGAATCATCTGAGGTCCTGCTCGTAGAGATTTCCCCTGAAATTCACAAAAAAAACAGATTCAATAGAGTGTAAACTTTGGTTAAAACGTTCCAAAGACTTTACATTTTGGTACAAACCTTGATCTTAGGAACATCGAATTGGTAAGTGTTACCATCTTCTCCAACAGCCTTATAAGGACTACCCTTTTGTAGTAATCCTCCGACCCAAATCTGTCCGGTTAATACAGGGTTTTTAGGGTCTTCTATGTTGTACTGACGAACATCTCCATGAAGCCAGTTCACAAAGTAGAAAAACCGATCATCGAGTGAGATCAAGAAGTCGGTAATAAGCCCCGGCATCTCTGGAAGAATCCAGTTTTCGACCTTCAACGGTTTTACTGATATAACCACCTGAAACAAGACCAGTTAATCATAGATCTGAAAAAACAGAAAAAAAAAAAGAACATTAAGAAACTTCACTTGCCTCATGACTCCATGTATCATCACTGTTCTTGAAAAATCTAATCATATTACTCGACAACGCACTCCCAACATACCCTGTATCTTTAGACGGATCATGCAAGAACCTAATCTGCAACCACAACAACAACAAGATTAGATTACATTCTTGGTTACTAAATACTAACACAGATCGTCACACTTATGTTATAGTGTTACCTCAAGAGGTAAGAGTCCAGTATTTCCAAGGTCAATAACTTGCTTCATTTCACCTTCAGGCCAACTATAAACATGTAAATGACTTCCGTACAATCCATCAGCAACGTGCTGGAGATCAAAACCTTTGGAGAAGGCTTTAGGTGCTCCCCAAGAAGTGCTGATCATTGTCTTGAACCGAGGTTGGTACCAGAAATCATACCCAAACAAAGGGCTATTTCCTGGTTTATCCCACCTGCTTTTCACATTGAAGTCAGAGTCAAGAAGGAGAAACCCATTCCCTTTAGCGTTTCCTTCTCTATCCCCAAGGCAAGACACCAACATATCCCCCGAGGCGAGGCAGTGAGACGTGTGTGGAAATGCTAATCCTGTCTTCTCAGCAATCTCCTTAGGCTCTATAACCTTATACAGAGAGGGAGCCTTTGGATCGGTCTTTGTGTCGATTGCATAAATACGACCAGATCTTCATTCAAGAAACAAAAAAGAAACACACATTTAATTAGTCAATTCATCATCTAGAATTGTGATGAGAGGATCTTACATTAAGCCTGGCAAGACGAGGTAACGTCTATCAGCAGAAGCATCACCATGGCAAGAGCTGCAAGAGTTCCAACCAGTGTGGTGAAGCTCATCTCCCACATAAGGCATTTTCAATCTGTGAATGACGCTTGAATAAGTAGGTGAACTTGGATCCACGTCCACCGTTGCCAAGTAGTCCGGTTTGTCTCGCCCCGTTCCTATTTACCCCCATTCAAACAAATCAAAAGGTATCAGAATACAGAGGAACCAGAGAAAGATTCAGTTCAGTCCAAAAATAGTATTGAATAAAAATAGATAGAAGATGGTATAATGTGAACCAGAGTAGAGGGCGGTGACGTAGATGAGCTTTTCCCGTGGACCAGCCATGGCGGCGAGAGGCGTCGCGTAACCTGGACCGGACTTGCAGCATATTTTGCTTCCGCCATTGCTCACTGCCGTCGCCAATACGGTTTCGGTAGCCATCTCTTTCTCTATTGAGTATGTGGAAGTAGTGAAGCTACACGTCTCTGAGTTTATCTCAAACGAAAGAACACAAATGATCTATGAGTACGAGAAGCTTTTTGGCCATGGGAGTGATGGTGACGTGTCCTTGTTATCTATTTGTTTCTATTGCATATGTCTCTATATATAGCATGTGACTAGAAATGATATTCTTTCAATAATTCTACTTTTTGCTAAAAGGGTTTAATTGTTGTACATTAAGGAATCTAAACAGATTTATGCAGCTTTTTGTAAGTTCTAACCAAAGTGTACAATAAAACCTCTATAAATTAATAATGTTGGGACCAAGACATTTTATTAATTTATAATGATATTAATTTATCTATAAATTAATAATTAATAATTATTTTATAGTATAAATTAATAATTATTAATTTATAAGTATATTTTTAATTGTCTAATTTTTACAAAACTATGAATTGAGACAATTTTTGTAAAATAAGATTCGAATTTTGGATGTTGTAAATTTTATGGTATTGGAATTGAATTTGAAATAATTAAAGAAAAATACTTAGGTTCACCCCTAGGTGTGAACCTTTGTATTCACTCTCTTCCCTCTCAACCAATCATAATGTTTTATCTAATATTTTATTTAAAAAATAAATCAAAATTAAATTAAAAAGCAAAACTAATTAAGAAAACAAATTCTGTATACTTTTATTTAAAGAAAGTTAAATATTGGCTTGGTTTAGATTTTACAATTAAACAAGTTATATATCAGTTTGGGTTTATAAATGAGAACTAGGGTTTAGATTTTATAATTAAAACAAAATTATATGTCGGTTGGATTTACAAATGAGGTGATTAGGGTTTAGATTTTATAATTAGAACAAAATTATATGTCGGTTTGGGTTTACAGATGAGATGGTTAGGGTTTAGATTTTACAATTAGAACGAAATTATATGTCGGTTTGGGTTTACAAATGAGATGGTTAAGGTTTAGATTTTACAATTAGAACTAAATTATATGTCAGTTTGTGTTTACAAATGAGATGGTTAGAGTTTAGATTTTACAATTAAAACAAATTTATATATTGGTTTGGGTTTATAAAAGAGCGATTTAAGTTTCGAATTTTCTAATAATGTATACAGATTATATTTCTTTATTTTATAAGGGGGTGAATGCAAAGGTTCACCCCTAGGGGTGAACTCAAGTATTGTCCATAATTAAAACTATTATTGACAATGAATTAGAAATATTATAGACAAATTTACTTATATACATAACATAAATATTCAAATTTATGAATAAAATATCAATTATCGTATTTTAATAGTCTATCAAACTATCAAAATGTAAATGATGCATATTTAGAAATGGAAAACTTTAAAAAGTTTTAGCTGTTTTATGAAATATTAAAGGATATTTTACGAATGTAAGGATTTGGCTAATGAGTCGGCCTGTTGTGGCTCAATAGTTGACAAAAAATATATATATATATATATATATATATATATATATATATATATATTATATCATTATAGTTTAAAGATACAACATAATAATTGTTTTATAGATACCAGGTTTAAGAAAAACATACTTTACTATATTAGCATATATATATATATGTAAATTTACATGATTATTAATTTACTATATTATTGGAACCAAATTTTACATGTAGATTTCAAAATAAATATTATTTTATTATTTTTTACAGATTTAAGACTAGCAAAATTTATTAATTTATAGTGTTTATTATTTTATAGAGTATTAATTTATATGTGTTTTAAATTATTCTATTTATGTCAGGCTATTATTCATTTCTTATTAGCATAAGCCCATGCACGTGTTGTTATTATATTCATGACTTGGTGAGTGAAATAAGAATAAACACGTTACTAAATTCGTGAGCTGGCGAGTAAGTGCAACACGTTACTCTTTTGTTGTTTATCTATAATGCATGTGAAGTGAACCGGCCCATCTTCTTGTTCTTTACTGAAGATAGTTACAACTCGATGTTGCGTGACCGTCATCATTCATCACTATACGCAGTTCTAAAAAAATCTTAGCAAATTTCAGATACAAAGTGTTACAACAGAGAAGCCAAGGACTTACCAGTTACCAGAAGTCATTGCAGGAACATTTCCCTCCCTTAAAATGATGATATCTAGTCGCATCTCTAACTATAATCTCTCTTTCTGTAATTTCACTTATATGTTTCAGAACAACATGACAATCTCCACAAACCCTTAGATTTTTCACAATTCGTATAGGAGTTCCCGGAACAGCCTTGAGTAATCCGTATGCAACAGCGGATCGTTCACTGTGCCAAAACAATAGCTTCTCTTTCTCTTGCTCATCCATATCGTGTAGGATCCAACTCGTATCAGGAACATAACCATTTCTTCTTCTCATTTCTTCCTCTAGCTTCTTAAGCAATCCAAAGATGTCTTCTTTTAGAGGATGGGATGTTTCTCCTGCATAAAAAACTTCAGTTTCTTTCCTGACTTCGACACTACTGTACCCTGGATCTTTTCTAACTTCCATGTCTCCTAGTTTCCTTCTTGCTTCTGATACTTTTCCCCATAAAGAAGCACTTGCATAGATGTTTGATAAAAGTATGTAAGTCGATGGATCTTTCGGTTTAAAGCAGCTTACAAGATGATCAGCAATTCTTACACCCATCTGACCTTGTCCCTGGCGCTTAGAAGCGCTAAGTAAAGCAGCCCAAGTTGGTTCATCTGGAGGAAACGGCATTGTATGTATTAAGTTCTCAGCCTCATCAAGGAGTCCAGATCGACCAAAAAGATCCAATAAGCATGTATAATGCTGCAATGATGGACGAATTCCATAGTCCTTGGTCATTGATTGGAAAAGCGCACGGCCTTTCGCTACAAAACCGACATGGCTACACGCATATATCAACCCAACAAATGTGACCTCATTGGGCTTTACACCGTGAGAAACCATGTCATCATACACTGCTAATGCCTTCTCAGCTTGCCCGTGCTGAGCCATTCCAACTATAAGCGATGTCCATGAAACTACATCTCTGTGGCGCATTCTACTGAATATATCCTTTGCAGCTATAACATCACTGCATTTAGCGTACATATCGATAAGGGCGTTACTAATAAACACACAGGAATCAAATCCTAGAGCTATAACCAACCCGTGAACCTGCCTCCCTGCTATTGAAGCTGCCAAATTAGCACAAGCGCCAACAATGCTCGAAAGGACCAACGGATCCAAAATGTCAACTCTTTCTCTCCTCATTTCAGTGAATACAGAAAAAGCCTCAAGCCCTTTCCCACTCTGTACAAAACCAGAGATCAATGCAGTCCAAGAATACAAATTCTTGACTGGTAACTCCCTAAAAAGCTCCAAAGCTTCTTCCTTTCTTCCGCTTTTAGCATATCCAGATACCATGGCAGTCCATGAAATGGTGTTTTTCACTCTTATAGAATCGAAAACTGCTTTAGCACTATCGACCAACCCACATTTAGCATACATATCAACCAGTGAAGACTTAACAACATCGTCATTCGAATACTCAGAGACTATAAAATGGCAATGAACTTGCTTTCCAAGCTCAATAGATCCTAAGTTAGCACAAGCCTTAACTAGTGCCGAGAACACAAAACCATCCGGTCGCAGCCCATCCCTCGAACCCACTGAAGAAAACACTGAGAGAGTCTTACCCGAGAGATTCGCTTGATTAAGAGCTGTGAGAACTGAGGCCCAGGCGATGTGGTCTCTGTGAGGCATTTCGTCGAACAACTGGAGAGCATGAGAAGCAGCGCCGCATTTTCCGTAGACATTGACAAGAGTGTTGGCCAAAGGGCAACATTGAACGATCCCGAGCTTGACGATGTGGGCATGGAGGGCTTTGCCAGTTGTTAAGATTCGATTCCTCGCGCAGAGCTGGAGTTGATGAAGATAGTGAGAGATAAGCATTCATCAGCTGTTGGTCGCTTTATGGGTTTCTAACTTTCTATAGATTATGTGAACACTACTAATAGTCTAATGCTAATATCCAAATTATTTAAACTTCAATATATGAATTGAAATAATAATAAAAACTTGAAAACAACATTTAATTTTACAAGCTGTAAAATGTTTAGCTAATAATTTTTTTTTTTATCTATTTTTTTTTTGCTAATTAAGTTCAGCTAATATTAACAACAGGAACAAGACTAATACAAAAGTCTTAATTGTAGAGTTGATCAATCTCGTCTTTGTATTTAGCCACGACCTTGTCCCGTCTAATCTTCATCGTTGGTGTCATTAAGCCGTTGTCTATCTGCAATGTTGTCATCAAAACAGTTTTCTTCATTAGGTTTTTGATCTTTTTGGGTCCTGAATAAGCCAAAATATCAATAAGTGAGGATTGGTTTATGTATAGTTACCGTGAAAGGCTCGTCGACGATCAAGACCGGTCCGACTTGAAACGAACATTCTGATGTCCTGTAACATTGTTTAAACATAGTAAATATAAGCTCTAATTAGTTTTACTTAAAGTTTATAAAGTATTTATTACCATTTCCTCAGTTCTTGGTAGATCAAGCTCTTTAGTTTTTCTTTGGAAATTTCAGGATCTAGTCTTTGTGCTTCCTCTTTGTTTGGGATAATGATGGCTCCAAGGCGGCGTCGATCCTGTGAAGGAGAAGTCAATTTGAATAACAAAAGATAAACGAATCGTCGATACTAAGATTTGTCATGTTTGTAACATTCTTTAAAATAAATTCAAGAACCTGTCCAATAACAAGGATTTGTTCAACCAAACTGCTTCTCATGGCGGCTTCTTCAATCTCCACTGGTTCCACGTTTTCACCTATAATGACGATGATGTTTATAAGGACTGTTTTTTTTTTCTTTCCCTAATCGAGTTTGGGTTCATTTATGCATTTGAACATGTTTGTGACTTGGATTATACCTGTGGATTAGTACAATTGTGTCCTTGGCACGGCCTTCAAGAACAATGACACCTCCACAGCGGCGACTCCGCCCTATTGAGTGATGAGGAGCGATCCAACCTGTATCTCCTGTATTGAACCATCCGCTCTCATTTAGAACTTGCTTTGTGGTCAATGGATTCTGAAAAGCACACACCGACATAAAGATGACTTAAACCCAAATTTAATCATCAATGCAAAAACTCTTACTTGATGAGTCAGGCAACAAACTTAAATTTGAGGAAAACAGGAAGTGAAGAAGAAAAATATGCATTATGACAAAGATAGGGAAGCCAATTAATATATAAATGCTTATTAGCAGGTTATTCAGAAGAAACAAGCTTGACTTTAAAACTTGTGTGTTTCTCTGTCACCTTTTTCACAACTTCATAGGAGTAATATTATGATTAAGTAAGCTAAAAATACAACACTACCTTATAATAACCCTTCATAACCTGTGGACCTCTGACTTTGATAATGCCTTTTGAACCTGGAGGGAGTACATTATTAGTCTCAGGATCTACAATTTTGAATTCTGTACCATGCATTGGATGCCCAGCTGAGCCAAGAACCTTTGACAACAACAAATGAGACAAACGAAATACTGTTAAAGTCGTAGAAAAAGGCAAACGATGGATCAAAAGAAATAACAGTTATTAGAACTTTGGTAAGGGCATTTCAGAAACGATACCATCTTTTTTTGCAAACACTCAAAAAGGAAACTTTAAAGCATTGTGAGTTCAAAACAAATAAGGATATGAAAGCAGGAAAGACTTACATTATAGCTAAGCGTCCGTGCACACACAACAGGCGAGGTCTCTGTCAAACCATAACCATTTTGTAGAGTCACCCCGATGGCCTGCATAATTTTGGAACTCTTTTGAATATCGAAACTTTCAAAGCCAACAAAAAAAAAAGAAAAGAAATTGTCCTATATTTTTAAGAGAAATTATAGATGGCATAACCTCAAAAAACTTGTCAACATGAATGGGTAAACTACCACCTCCGCTAATACCAGCCTGTGGAAACCAATATCATATCAGTATTTCACTATAAATATAAATCTAACAAAAAAAACAAATAGGAAATAGAATTTGTGTACTACCTTCGATATTCCAATAGACGCATGTATTTTCTTGTAGATAAGCATTTTGGCCAACGTATGTAATGGCCACAATAAGGCAGCGACTACTCTTGCCCACAAACAATCCACCAAAGCAACAATGTACATTGGAGGCTTTTGCTCTTTTGTCAGACACATACCCTGTAAACCAGACCAAAGACCATATCAAAACTTCAGGAACCACAAATAGGGATAAGCAGAAAAACTCTTCACACAAACTATATGGTAAGAACAAATGTTCAAGAGGGCATCATGTTCATGAACCTCATATATCCTTTTCATCTCCATATATGCCATACTGACTTTGATCAACGTAAGTGCTAGAAATTTACGGGCTGCAGAACTTGAAGAAATTTGCTTTTGAATCCCACTGAAGAGCTCAAAGAGGAAATAAAGAAAAGAGTGAAAAAACTTGTTTAACAACCAACACATAATGAAAATTCTGAGTAGGAGTTAATGATTGAAATGATGAAACGAGCAGAATTCGGAGTGTACTTCACCAGGCTTGCCCAGAAACAAGATTAACTAAAAGTCTCTTAGCTGTGAGAGATGAATTTACGACTTATTGAAACAAATGCATACAGAACTTCAATATTAACTATGTATAGTGTCCATCATCAATAGAATATGAATATTGTGCAAACTTTTATTGACAAACCTGTAAAGTGTCTCATATACCAACGGAACGGAAATAAGATAGTTTGGTTGGTACCGCTTTAGATCATCCTGTACAAAAGAAAACAAAATAAAATTGAATTAGAGCCAAAAGGAGCAACCGTTAAGAAACAAATCAAGGTGATTGATCTCGGAATGTTAGTGAAGTATCACACAAAAACAGAGGACCAACACAATTTGCAAAAAATACTGAATTAACAAAATCGGATGATGAGAATAACCTTTAAGTATCTTATAGACGTATACATTTGCTCAATCCCACAGGTGAATATGAAGTATTCACAAGCACGTTCATAGGCATGCCATGATGGCAGCATGCTTAGAAATCTATCGCCAGCTTGAGCAGGTACATATTTGGATAAATGTTTTATCTGGAAAGTGTTTAAAACATTGCAAATTTATTATTTCAAGAAAGTAAAAAGGGAAATTTGATATATAACAGAGACAGAACCACCAAAAAACGATTGCAAAAAAGTATCTTGTTGAACCTGCTGTAAGAGATTCCGATGTGTAAGCATAACGCCTTTCGGATTTCCCGTGGTACCACTGGTATACATAATTGCAGCTACATCATCCGAATTGATGAAATTATAGTTCCCTGCAGTCATCAGTTTGCTAGCATCAGGAGATTCTTCTTTTAAGGCCTTGGAGAAAAACATAGAACCTCAACGTAGTAACGTACTGGTACCATTACACCCTGATGATTTCGCACGACTCTCCTGTCCTAGGCTTTTAATTTCTGCATAACTGTAAACTGGAACCTGCAACCCCTGTGTGACCAATGATGATTTCTCACCCCAGAGAAGTATCAAAAATCTCAGAGATGCCTTGGAAGTAAATGTCTCAGCAATGCGGTTGAAAAACTCAGGATTATCCACAACAAGGGCTACACTGCAATACAGATCACTTGAAATTCTTGATCTCTGTATTGCAAAAACAAATATGGCATATATAGTTGAAGAGACACAAGTATATGGAGGGACGAAAGATCTGTTTTGTCATCCAAGAATCTTTTTGAATAGTTATGATTTTTACAGGGGAGTGATGGAATAAGATGAATGAGAAATCAAGAAGCTGTTTAATAAGAACTACACGGCTACACCTAAACCATGCATACTGCTCGTAGACTCAACAGCATCATTAGATGCATCTGAAGACATAGAACTAAAACTGATTCATTATAGAACTAATTCATTATAACAAAATACACAAGATGATGAGGCAGACGGTACAAAAATGAGGTCAGTATACAGTGATAAAAATCCTTGTGTTTATATGAAAGCCAACTATTAACTTATCAGTAATAGGTATGCTAATAAGTACGGAAACTGTTGGCGTACCTTTCAGAATGACGGTATATCTGCAGTAACTCTTCAACCGAGGACCTAGATCCTCTGACAACATTGACTGCTCCTGTGGCCATTATACCTGGCATAAAGTAATAAACAGACAAAGATACAAATAATTGTGTGAGAGAAGGAGAAATGAAAAAGCAGTGTATATTAGAACTATTGCACCAAGAAGGCAAGAAGTGCAGTTTAAATAGCTAAGCGTATACAAAAGCCCTACAGCTTGACAGAGAGGAAGGATATTTATACGGTGATTGGATGTGTGACGAACATATTAACTACGTAGCTCGAAAGATTTTTGTTTGATAGTTAATATGTAAGGCAAGCACAGCTTGGTGATGCAAATATTTAATGAAATTAATCCCCCTGATGAGTAATGAGCAACAGAGTGATTTTCACACTTTATGCTAGTGTGTTCCATATAATCAACCACATACCTTGATCTGAAACAAGCCATCTGCAGGAGTTATCAGCAAAAAGTCCAATCTTCTCATTTGCTTTCATTCCAACAACTATTAAGCCCTCGGCAAAGTCCAAAATTTCTTGTTCCAGCTAAAAGTTAAGTAAGCAAGATGAAGGCTTCAGTTTTTAATAAATAATTAATATCTGAATCGCTGGAAATTTCAAATTCTCCACCTCTCATAAAAAGACAGTAACGGATTTGCAATTAGAATTTGGATCATCATCAGCAACTGAACAAGCATATCAACTAGCTACTCTTCCTTCAACACCATCATCTTAACAAGCTAGTAAGAATTGAATTTGCTATATCCTCTCACACATAGTCAACATATTTTGCTTAACAGTACCCAAAAAACTGGATGACATCTAGGAATATTTTTATGTTATTTAAAGTGACTGGACCCTGCTTGCCTTAATAAATAGCTACTAAATAAATGAAAAAGTGCTGGGGTGGGGTGAAAATTTTGAAGGAATGGTGTCTCCTTTTTCTTCTTTGCAACAATAAAAATTGATGAAACGTAGAATTAGTAAGGAACCTACCTGTTTGTAGGTCAGTTTCAAAGGAGGATCATGATAAGGATCCACCAATGCAACTCTATCACCATACTTTTCTGCAGATGATCTCCAAATATCCGGAACAGCCTTCCATTCATTAGAACGCAAAGCAGCATCTCCGGACAGTGACGAGCTTTCAAGGACTGGCGAAGACGTCCTCACTTCTTTTTCCTGAATCATACATATCATTAGATTCAAATATCCAAGGCGTTGTTTCATCTAGAGGACAGTTGGGGACTTGGGACCCACTGAATCAACAAAAAGCTACAAACTTTGCATTGAACATGAAAAAGAAAGATACAATTTTGATGACTTTTCTCTAAACCAATAGGAATGTTCTCAATTGTATCCATCGGCTAAAGTTGAAAACAGTGAAAAGTTTTCTTACTCAATTCCAAAAACCCAAAAAGAAGAGAACAGAATTGTTAAGATAACACAAAAGCAGAATAATTTGAACTCGCCTTGGACTCGCAGTGAATCCTCCTAAATCGCCGGAACGAGGGAACTCGAACACCCTCGTGACCCAAGATCAATCTGAACCCAAAATCAGGAAATTGACGAGAAGAAGAGGCGTAAGAAAGTAGCGTCGAAGGTCCCAAAGAGGTCGACGCCATCATCGAGGCAGACGCGATGAAGAAGGAATAATCAGGTTTCAGATGAAGTTGCATTTGCAGATAAGATGAAGACGGGGACCTTAATAAAGAGGACATGGAACTGAGAGATAGTGAGAGATCGAAGCTAAATAAAATACATAGTGACGCAACCATGTCCTTGTCGTCACAGGTAATGTGACCATGGCTTTTTCCAACGGACGATATTTTTTTATTTATTTTGTTATATTTTCTTCCAAAATTTAATTTTATTTGGTGCATTTATTTTTATTTTATTTGCTCGTCGTTACGTTGTATGAAAACTTTGGTGTATTTAATGCAATGCAATCACATGAATTGTATGCGACATTATTTTAATTCTGAACGATTTGTTTGGTGATGATCGTGAATCCAAATCCAACCACGTTATTTTACATTCATTCTTTTCGCTAATTTGATTTTTTGTATTTGGTGTTTTTACGTTACAGTCAAAAGGTTCTGGATTACTTGCAGCTGGCTTTAGAGTAAAGTAGAGACACAGAAATGTGAATGTTTTAATTTGTTAACCTAGAGAAATGTAATAATCATCAGCTTTGTAAGGAAAAAAAAAGACTACTATATATTAATTATTTTGATTTTGTTTTTTCTCAACATCGTGAAACATGAAGCAGAAAAGGTACAACAAAGATAAAGAACAATATAAGTAATCCAGCTTTAATCAGTCTTCCTCCTCCTCAATCCTCACAGTGTAACGCTCGGAAACTTGCAACGATCATTGCCTGTATACAAAAAAAGAGTTCCATAAATACCCTTACTCTGTCAGATGAACCATGAGTTCCGTGACTATACAAAAAGGATATAGTGGTCCAATATTGGAAAAGAACAAAGAATGGGCTTATTACCAGGGTTGGTCGTGGTTTCATGAGCTAGTCCATTGAAGTAACATCGAACGTTTTGGTTGCGGAACTGAGCCCAGTACGAACTAATCGCGTAGCTTGCGTGCCAATAAACAGATACCGGTTCGTAACATTCTCTTCCCGGAGCCAAAGCCGCGCAAGTGGTGTTGCTTCTGCCACAAGCAGTTCTCAAAGTTTCCTCAAGCTCAGCCTCGTTAGCTCCTTCAACCGGTACGCACCACACTTGGCCTTTGTATGGAACGTTGTTCGTCGGTTTAGGCAATGGGTTGAAACCGGTTAAGGGTCTTTGACCGGTGAAATCTATGTCGTAGATTGGTTGACCGTCGGGATGCATGATTCCCCAATGTCTCTGTGTTCCCGAACCGGGTTTTTGGTTTTCGTTGAACAGAGAAAAAACAAATGTCGGTATTGGTAAACCGGGTCTAGATGGCGTACCGATTGGTGGACTTGTGGTCATCTTCTTGATCAGATTCCGGTTATATGTAGCCGCGTTGAGAATGTTGGCTCCGGTTTCGTCGATGTCACCTGAATTAGGCCATCCGGTTTCGGAGATCGCGAGACGGATGTGCGGGTAACCGAGCTTGGTCATCGCGAAGAGAACCGAATCCAACATTTGGTCTAGAAGATTACGGTAAACCAAACCGGTTTGAGGGTCGGTATAAGTGGAGTCCCCTTGGAACAGAGCATAATCCAAACTAGTGTCCATGGGGTTTCTTGACCAGCGGAAGTAAGGATGAACATTGATGAAGAAGTAAGAGTTTGTTCCGTTTAGAAACTTCAGCAACGGTAATACCACCGGTCCGGCAATTTCTTCCCGGAATGTTCCGTTAGAAGGAGGAAACGACGATCGTAGAGCATCCATGGCGAGAGGTGTCCCGACTTTGATGTTGTGAATCCCACGAAATCTGAGAGAGTTCACGATTTTGCGCATCGCCGGTACAAGATTCGCCGAGATGTTCCCGTAGTTATAGCTGAGGACTTCGTTTCCGACGAGGACAAAGCGGATTTGTGTTTGTGGATAGTAAGGGAGGATATTGGTTCTGACCCATTCGTCGGCTGTGGTTTGGTTGGAGCTGAGTGAGGTGATTTGGTGGTTAGGGACGGTTATAGTGACGTAGAGATTGGTTTGAGAGAGGAGTGTGAGACACTCTGGATCAGCGTCGTAGAGCTTGACATGACCAGCTTTGATAGATTTGATGAAGTTGATGGATTGGTATGGAGATGGGAGGTTGTTTCCTTGTCTTCCGTAGTTGATACCAATCTTGCTGGCTAAATCTAGCATTGTTTTCCTTTGAAAGTAGTACTTGTGCCTTTGGAACCTAAGCGCGGAGCAACATGAACCTGTCAAACAGAGCAAATCATGTTCAATATGGGATATTACATATAGAAAATGTAAACATGATGCGAAACTCTTATTGAGTTGAAAACGTTATGCATAAACGGAGAAGATGTGTTACCAGAAAAGACAAGGAGGGTGAAGAGAAAGAAAGCAAGAAGAGTCATGTCTTTGCGTTTGGTTTGCAATGTGTTGGTGATGATCAGATTGTGATTTTTAAGATGGAATGGGTGTGGAATTGGTGATGTGGTGTTTATAAGTAGGAGTATGGTGTAGGTTTATTAAGTCATGCAAGAAAAGCTTTTTTTTTTTTTCGGCCTTTTGATTTCTTTTCAAATCTCGTAGTTCTTTTGTGCTATGGTTTTAAAAAGATTGTTGGTTGGATGGTTCAAATTGAACCAATAACTCTTTCCCCAAAACACATATAGTTGTTAAAATTGAGAATGTTATACGTATTTTGTATTGGTAATTGTAGATTGAGAAAATACTTCAATAATGATATTTGAGCTGAGAAGACTAATGAACTTAGGATTCAAATGGTTATGGTAGATAGGATGGACAAACCCATCAACAGTTTCCACTATAATTCTGGGAAGGCTGTGTACCAACTCTATTTGTATAAGTGATTCATAGTTAATCTCCGGTAGTTTTTTTTTTTAATACGCACCACTACAAACATAATTTATGAACCGTAAATAAGAAACGCCATAATCTACAAACAAAACAACAATTCAGATCCTTCCTTAATTTACATCGGATAAAAATTATTTTAAATATAAAAAGCATATAGTATTTAATAAAAAGCATATAGTAGTATTTTTTGACCCAAGAAAAAAAAAAGAAAGCATATAGTATTTAATAAAAATGAGTAGTTATCGCCGGCAGTAACAACCAAAACCTGAGACAGATGGCTTTTAGACGACCACTGATACTAATCGTCATCTACATCGTTTTAACCGCCGGCGTTAAAATCGCCACCGCGGATGAGCCGGTGCCGACGCCATGGCCACACCAGTTCCACGCGTTAATGTTTATGAATTACTCCGGCGATCTCTCGATGATTGACCTTTGGTACGACTGGACCAACGGTCGTAATTTCAATATCATCCAGGAGCAGCTCGGTGGCATTACTTACGACCTTGAATGGAACAACGGTACATCCTTTGTCTACACGCTCGACGAATCAAAATCTTGCCGCTCAGCTCAGCTCGAGGTTTGTATTTTTTTTTATTTTTTTTTTTTTCTGTTTACGACTCGGTCGCAGATCTCAGAATACCTGTTGGCTGTAGAATAGGAACAAAGTCGAATTTGGGCAACGGATTTTGAGGTCAATTTTGTTCTTGATTTGTGTGATTTTACTGGGAAAATGAGAGTTAGAAAACCAGAGATTGCTCCAATTTTAAGCAACAATGGAGGAAGATTGTGAAGTTACTATAGTTTCTGGTTAGGATACGCTTTGAGAAATTTGAGTTTTTTTGGTTTTGAGTAGTAAGTTGAAATACCTTAAGGAGAGAATTCTAGGTTTTGGCTTAAGTGAGGTGATTTTACAAATCATCAGTTGATCAAAATGGAGCTCTCTGCAGATTTAGTTCCAAGTTCTCTCTTGTTTCTTACTACTTCACTCTAACTTGGTCATTCTTTTTACAAAATATCAGTATTTGTGGCATTTCCTTGTTAACTTTACTAGGAGGCAGTGTGTAATTATGATTGGTAACAATACTCTTTGTGCTTTGTATCAATAACTCTCATCTCATCTGAAGTTAGCTAATCACTATGGTGACTGTAATAATGCTTCTGCAAAATCCTTAACCAGGATATAGAGATTAGGATTCGGTAGCAGTAGTGTGCAGGAGAAACTCTCTTGATTGGCAAGAGGACTTTGGTAGTGTAGAAACCTGTAGGAGTAGGAGATGAGGGTGCTGCGTGACTTTACATCTTTGCTAAGACTTTTTATTGTTTGGTTTTGATAATAGTCAAGTTTCACCTAGAAATGGTCTTGTATGAACCTGTAACGGTTTTGTAAATAGTAACTTGCTGAATAGGCTTGGAATTTTATGATGTCATAAGGTTGGAATCCTGCGTCCAAACTGGCTAGATGGAGCCAAGTATCTAGGTCAAAAAAATGTGAGTGGGTTTCTCTGCAATGAATGGGAGAAAGTAGACTTTATATGGTACTATGAGGATGTTGCAACCAAGAGACCCGTGCAATGGATCTTCTATACAGGTGATATCTCCATGCCCATTCTCTACTTAGCATGAAACCTCGGTTCTATTTTCTACGGAAAAATTCATCTGAAATGAGGGGAAAATTTGTTGCAGGGAGGGAGGCTCATATAATGACATTTGAGGTTGGTGCGGTCTTAGAGGATGAGAAATGGCAAGCACCGGTTTACTGTTTCAACAAAGAGAAGAAGGGTTTATCAACAAAGGGAGCTTTGAGAGAATTTAGAGGATACAAAGAAATGGCTGCGATGTAATGTTAATAAACGAGACCTTTTTTTTCTTTCTAGAGGATCAATTCAGGAAGAGCACAAGAGTGAATAAATCATCTAGGGAGGAGACCTTAGAGTTTGTGTAAAAAACCTAATAATTCAAAAAGATTATCATGGTCCGCATTGTTTTGTCTATGATACGAGTGAGTTGGGTCGAATTCATACAACTTTGTTGATGTCTTTTAAAGCAAACTTAACAAATTATTACCACGATTCACGAACCTTTTAAAGCAAAAACAACTTAAAACCCATACTCTTCCACAAAACCCTTAAGATTCAAATCCGACGGTCCACCTTCAACGGCCGCATCAACAGCCAGCTTCATCCACTTCGCCGCACACTCTCTCATCTCCTCCGCCTCTTCGCCCTCACTCATCACCCTCTCCAAACACCGTCTTACCTCCTCCCCAGCCACGTGTCCATCCTCATCTACCTTCACCTTCACTCCGATCCTCCAGGCATCCTCCACAAGCTTCGACGCCGTACACTGATCAGCAAACTGCGGAAACGCAACCACCGGAACACCACTCTCTAAACTCTCCAACGTCGAGTTCCAACCGCAATGAGTCACAAAACACCCCACCGAACGATGTGCTAAAACCGCCGTCTGAGAACACCAATCCCCCACCAAGCCTCGCTCAACTCCTCTGATCATTTCAAGAAACCGATTCTTGTTTTCTTGATTTTTCTCCCTCACGATCCACAGAAACGGTCGGTTTGTGGCTAACACGCCGTGAGTAAGCGCCTCCATGTGTTTCTCCGGCAAATCTTCCGCATGAGTTCCCAATGATACGTAAACCACGGACTTATCGAGCTTTGAGTCTAACCATTTCGTGTAATCATCGTCGGAAGATTTGAAAAGATCGGCTTTACCGTCGGAGGAGGAGGAAACTAAAGGTCCGATTGGAATCATTCTGAGTTTCTCAACGGAGGTTAAAGCATCGTGTTCTAAAGCAGAGAAAGTGTTAACAAGAATCTTAGGGTTTGGTTCCGACTCGAGAGCTTCGATGTGTTCTTTTAGTGTCACCAGAGCGGATGGTAATGCCTTCGACGGTTGAAGAAACGACGGGAGGTCTCCAGTGGTGATCAGTGGCAGTTTCGGTAGTTTGATCGGATCAGTGTCGAAGAGGTGTTTGTAAGATGTGTTGAAGTAGTAGTAGTATATGTCTAGTACAGTGGCTGGTTCGATCCAGAGAAGTGTCGTCGGGAGGTGAAACTCACGCGCTACCGTAGCAGCCCAGGGGACGAAAACAGAGTAGATTACGCCGGTGATAGGCTCTAAATTGGCGTCAAGATTGGCTCTGATGATGTCGCTGAGGCCGTTCGAACCGCAGCGTTTGAGTTCGGACATGTAGATCTTCTGGTCTTTGGAGGACTTAACACCGTCGTCGAATCCATCAGTGAACCAAGCGAAGGACAAGCCTTTTGTGGAAGGTGGCTCGCGCATACGACGGTGAGCTGAGATGGCGGTGGAGTATGTGACGGTTGCGCCGTGGTGGATGAGACGGTTGGCTAGTTGGAGCGCCGGGTTTATGTGACCTTGCGCCGGGAAAGTTACAAGCAAATAGTGAGGATAACGAGGACAACCATTACCGGAAGTTGCCATTTTAGTGTTTTGAGCATGTTCAAGTTTGAATTAAATATGGAACACACTCGAGCAGTCGAGCTTTAATAAATAGCCAAAAAGTTTACACCCAAAAATATAATTTGAACTAGGTAAAAAAACGTGTCATGCTTGTGTTGAATGAGATTTTTTGGATGCCGTTATGGTTAAGTTATGATTTGATCGGAAATAGATTTCATGGATTATGTTGTGTGTCT
Source organism: Camelina sativa (assembly GCF_030686135.1). Classification (NCBI taxonomy): domain Eukaryota; kingdom Viridiplantae; phylum Streptophyta; class Magnoliopsida; order Brassicales; family Brassicaceae; genus Camelina; species Camelina sativa. The sequence continues at coordinate 18,030,953 of NC_141890.1, read as the reverse complement.
CTTCTTTGTCGTATCAAATTCTTCTTAATGGCCAGCCTTTGGGCTCTATTATACCGCAAAGGGGGTTACGTCAAGGGGACCCTCTCTTACCTTATTTATTTATTCTATTTATGGAGGTTCTGATAGCAAACATTAAAAAGGCTGAACGGGAGCAGAAACTCACGGGCATTAAGATAGCTCGAGACTGTCCTACTATTTCGCATTTGCGGTTTGATGATGATAGTCTATTTTTTTGTAAAGCAGAGGAGAATGAATGTAGAACGGTTATAGAGATTATTGGTAATTATGGGAAAGCTTTGGGGCAAGAGGTTAATCTTGAGAAGTCTTCTATCATGTTTGGCAAGAAAATTCCGGCTGACATAAAAACTCAGTTAAAATCTGTAATTAGTATCTCTAAAGAGGGAGGTATGAGCTCTTATTTGGGTATTCCTGAAAACCTTCAGGGTTCGAAAACTCAGGTTTTTAGCTATGTTAATGATCGTCTGGACGATCGTGTAAATGGGTGGTCTTCAAAATATTTATCGAAAGGAGGAAAGGAAGTTATGATTAAATCGGTCGCGTTAGCTCTCCCGACTCATGTCATGTCATGTTTTAAATTGCCGCAAGAACTAACGTCTAAGCTAACGGGTGCTATATCCAAATTTTGGTGGAAATCTAATGATAAGACACTGGTATGCATTGGGTAGCTTGGGATAAAATGTGTAAGGATAAATGTGAAGGGGGCTTGGGTTTTCGGGCTCTGGAGCAATTTAATGACGCAATGTTGGCCGAGCAGTATTGGCGGTTAATTCAGTATATGATGTCCTTGATGGCTCGTCGTTAAATATTTATTTTGAAAAAAATCATACAGTTGCGTCTATTCATTGTACAATTGTGTTTTTTTCTTAAAAAGTCAAACGGTTACTTCTATTTATTATGGAGTTGTGTTTTTTACCATATATTATTCACAACTTTTTGGTCTAATAGTTATGTTTATCAAATGTTTATTTCTTTTGAACTATATATATATATATATATTTATCTCTTTTTAGATAACTAACAAATCATTATTCTTTTTTTTTTCATCTGATATTATTGATAATAAACTTGAAAGATACATGAAATACAACTTAAGCTGGCGGAAACAGTAATATCCCCAGAGTCTAGAGCCCAAAAGAGGGAGGCTAAGCTGACGGACGGAAGTAAAGTCCTCAGAGACTAAACTGAAGCAAGAAACATTAACAAAACAATACAAAACAGAAATTATAAACCTCAAAACAAAGGAAATTGCAACCGAGGTCTAACAACAACAACAACAAGACTTCAATCATTATTCACTTACACAAATTTTTTGTTTCATGTTGAATCAAAATAATATAAACTTAAATATCTAATATCCAACATTATTCTATTGTATAACTAAAAATTGTAGAAATGATTATATTAATATCAAAATTTAATCAAGTTTACTTATGTAACTTACCGTTACATTTATTTATCATAATTCTTCGTAAAAATATGTGCTTTTTAAGATTTCACTATATAACCTTTTATTTTTAAAAGTTTGTATTTTTTATGTAATTATTGGTTGATAAAGTTTTACTCAAGATGAAATTTCTATTATTTTTAAATTATTTTATATGAAATTTGCATTTACTTATTACAATCTTTCGTTTGATATTCTTACTTAAGATGACTTTTTATAATATTTTTTTATTAGTAATATAAATATAAATAAATGTTATGGTGCTTGTTACTCTTTACTATAATTTTTTATAAAATATCTTATAATTATAATACATACAAAAAAATTTACAAGGTTGCCTCGATTCATTATGACTTTTTATTTAATAATTTTTAACTTAGAGTTGAGACTTTTTGTCATTATATTTTTTATTATAAGTTTTCATTTTGATTGTTGTGTGTTTTTTATCTCAGAGTTATATATGTTTAATATTTATGTAGTTTTAGCTCTACTGATTATTTTTCTTATTTTGAGATAATTTTTAATTTTATACTTAGCATATATTTTTAAACAATTTTATTATTTTTTTTCAAATGATTTTATCATATATCGTTCTAAATTTGAAATTTGATTTAATTTTTTTTGAAATACTTCTTCCGCGACATTGTAAGATTGACTCCTAGTAATAAAATAATAATGAGGGCAAAAAAAATATTGACATAATAGTAGTTAATACTTAATATTGGACTAAAAAAGATAATCTCTAGGTAGACATTTTAAGACTCTTTGCTTTTTGTTTTTTGTTTTTGTTTTTTGTTTTTGTTTTTTAGTTCTTCTAAAAATGTAAAGATACCCAAACAGTTATTGAATGGAGGTTTTTTAAGAGACATGTTGGACTGTAAACAGACATATTGGAGTAAGACATATTGGAGTAAGAACAGCCCCGGCGTAGGAAGTGCATTTGCACCATGTCCAACCCAATTTCAATTTTTTTTCGTTTATTTTTACCCTAATTATTATAAAACTTGAACTGAACTAATAAAATTATTTACACTTTACCCTACAATTTAAAGATATTGTTGTCTTTCTTCTTTTTTTTTGGCAACCCATCTTTACTTTTCTAGTTTTCCTCAAAATTTGATAAGTAATTCAAATATTTAGTGGGTCAAACTTTTATTTTCTCCTAAAAAATTTGAATATTTTGTGACTATCCCACGGGGTGTAGCCAATGTTTAAGCCGACCCTGAGTAAGAACAAGGTAAGGTAAATAATAACAAGGTTCGGATTGGAACCTTAAACTCAACTAAACAATTTACTAGTATAGTCATCATTTCACCAAAAAAGCAATACATGTGGTCTCATTAAATTACTAAAAATAATATGGCCTAAAGATCTTGCTTCCTTTGCCTTACACGGCCCCTTATCGTATGACTAAAGCATCAAAACAATAACAATACACTACTGTCTTGTCTGAATAACAGTACACTGTTTGTCTGTGTCTTGCAAGATTGGTGGATGAGAGAAGTATTGTGACGACCGATGAGTAATGGCGGCAAGTAGAAAAATTTGGCTCAGTCTGTGACTCTGTTTATCACTTCTCACCCTCCACACACTGACACACATATCTGATTAGATCATATCATTGATTGGATTTTTGTATGTTTGTTATCCCTTATTATAATTCAATTATCTTGAAATGTTTGTTACTTTAAAAATACATTTTTGTGTATGTTGATAATTAAACGTAGAGACAAATTAAGATTTTGATATTTTACAAACTGTAAGCACTTAAACAGATATAATTGAATAAAAAAAATAAATAGAGTAAACAACTAAGCACATCATTTGAATGGCTTAGAGAATGTTAGCAGCCCATTGTTAATTTTGAAATCAATAAATGGGCAAAAGGGGTGTGGTTTTCCCAAGCCACACCAAAATTTGCTTTTATAACATGGTTTTGGCTGTACTTAATAGGCTACTACTGGAGATCGAATGATAACATGGAACCAACGATATGATTTATCTTGTGTGTGTTTTTTTGTCAAAAATCGATAGAAATTGTCACTATACCATGCATTAGGACCAGCTTATGACAGTCATCTCCGGTTTAAGGGTTAAGGCTAGAGCCACATCCTATGCTTCTATTAAGGTATGCACTTCAAGCTACGTATAATTTGTTGATATGATAATGGAAGCTGGTGGAGTTAAGTGAAGACTAGTCCATTCGGAGGCTTTGCAGCTGGTGTTATTGACTGAGTATAAACAGAGATAGAGTAGCTCAGTAGCATATCATTTATCCAGGGTGATCAATCATTTGGAGTTTGCTAGAGCTTGTTGGCTCTGTTCTTAGGAAAAGATGAGCGTGGATAAGAAGTGTTTCAGCTCGCAGGCTCAATCTTGTTTTACACATCCGGTGAACAAAACAAAGATCAGTCAACTATTTTCGGTGGTTATTAGGAAGAGGCGACACGTTGCTTACACGTGTTGTTCAATTTTCAATCCTTATCGCATATTGGACATACTTCAAATTCGCCCATTGTGGGCTTTAATATAAAGTTGAGTTGACAACAAAATATATATAAAATAAAAAACTAACTAAGCGAGACAAACCGGAACATTCAGTTAGTTTGACTAATATTATATCGATGAAAAGTTGAAACTTGAAAACAAAAGAGCTCGGGAACATTCAGTTACCACCATTGGTGTAACGATGAGTTTGATGATCTCTGGTTGAATCGGTTAGATTTCAAGTAATGTTTCTGATTAGATATATTTATCTGATAAAGTTCAAAATATCTTACAAAAGATCATGTTTACACTTGACATGACACTATTAAAAAAAGAAAGGGCTAGCCTAGCTAAAGAAACTCACTCTTTCTTCTTCATTCTTCTTGCCTACAAATACGATCGCCAAAAACCCTAAAACATCTACAATAGTTGAGTGATTTTGACGGTGGGCTATGCTTTTATCTCCAAGTAAGTTTCATTATCCATCTTCTGCTCTTCTTTTATCTCCAAAGTATGTTTCTTTGATTCTTAGCTTCTCTCTTTTATTTGTTGTCTTTAGGTTCTTGAAAAAGATGGATCCTAGAGATTTATTCAGTAGTTTACCGGAAGCGATTAACTGCCATATTCTGTCCTTTCTTCCCACTAAAGAAGCTGCTTCCACATCGGTTCTTTCGAAAAAATGGCGGCATCTCTTTGCTTTTGTCCCTAATCTTGATTTGGATGACTCTGTTTATCTGAATCCTAGGAATAAGTTAGACAATTCCACAAGTTTTATGGATTTTGTGGATAGAGTGTTGGCATTGCAAGGCAACTCTCCTCTACACAAGTTTCTCTCTAAAGGTCAGAGACGGCGTTGATCCAGTCCGCGTCACTTCTTGGATACACAACGTGCTGGAACGCGGTGTATCCGATCTCGATCTACACCTGGATTTTGAATCGGAGTATCTGCTTCCTTCAGAGGTCTACCTGAGCAAGACACTGGTTAGGCTGAAGCTATATTCTGGGCTATATCCCACCTTTGATGCTGAAGATGTTCATCTCCCAAAGCTTAAGACACTTCATATTGAGTCAGTCCATTTTGAAAAGCATGGTATGGGGCTTACCAAGCTTCTCTCTGGTTGTCACATACTTGAGGATTTAGTTCTGAATGATATATCTTGGTTCATATGGGACTTTGCCTCGGTGTCTTCCCCAACTCTCAAGAGAGTAACGTTTTGCTGGGAAGAGCGGGATGAGTTTCCAAAGAGTGTGTCTTTTGATACTCCTAATCTTGTATACTTGAAGTTTACTGACACTGTTGCAGGCAATTATCCAAAAGTGAATTTTGATTCGCTTGTTGAAGCCCATATCGATCTTTGCTTGTTGAAGCCCTTATTGATAGATTACCATGAAGGTTATGGGGAAAACGATATGGTTGGCAATGCTACAGATTTTATAATGCGATTATGCAATGTCAAGACTCTTCATCTATCTCCCAACACTCTTCAGGTTTGTTCCCATCTTTCTTCCTGTAATCTTTTTTTTTTTTTTTTTTTTTGACATTAATGCTTAAGGATTCGAGTTGGTGAATTGCAATTGAGTGATGATAATCAAGTTGTTATGGTTATGTTTCAGGTGCTTACTTACAGTTGTGATGCAATACCGCTCTTCAACAACCTGAGTCAATTAACCATTGAGAGTGATCCCACAGTAAGATGGCAGTCATTGCCGGGCTTGCTCAAGAATTCTCCAAATCTTGAAACTCTGATCTTTAAAGTATGAAGCAAACCCTTGAAAAGCATTTGTTGACTCATTTATCAAAGTTTGAGAATAATTCACTATGTTTCAGGGCCTCATCCACAAAGCCACGGATAGATGTGGAGATGTGTGCTTGTGCAAACCTCATGAAGAGGGAGAGGAGATTCGCAGTTGCTTATCATCAAGTCCGGTGAAGGTCATAAAGATACGGGACTTTGGTGCATTTAGTGATGACATGGAAAAGCAGATCAAGTATTTCTTGGAGACAATGCCGAATCTTGAAAAGATGATGTTCTACTACAAACCACCAAGCTTCGAAGATTTTATTGAAGTTGCAGGCGGACTTAAGAGGCTATTTTCTAAAGTAGCTTCATCCAAGTGCGTTCTCCGACTAATCTTGTCACAGAGAGTACCTTCACCGATTAGAAGCCTAACTTCTTAATCTCAGAGATAATTTACAAAGCTTTGGGAGTACCCTTGCTTGCAGTCGCTAAAGTGCAGCTTCTCGTGTTTCTGCCTACTTTTGTGTTAAAGACATGTGTCATTTAGGCTGTCCTTTTGTTTGGTTCAGTTCGTTTGTTGTGTAAAACTGATATTGTAGGAGTATCCTAGCTTGTAATCGCTAAAATGATCACAATGTTATCTTTAGTTTTTGTTTGTTTCAGTTCGTTTGTTGTGTAAACAGACGTTTGTTTCAGCTCGTTTTGTTGTGTAAACTAATCTTGTAGGAGTAATTGGTCGAATACTCAAGGGCCAAGATATGTTGCAACTTAGAATCAGTCATTGTGAAATCTCTCAAAAACAAATTTTGCTCCCTGAATTCACTATCTTAATAGGAGATTGGTCCTTAGTTTTAATGTTCAAGGTGGAACACATACTCCGTCAAGCGTTGCAGCTTCGATGAATCCACCTTTTGCTCTCTTTTAACAGCTTGTTTCTTCACAGTCACCATTTGAGAAGTTGCATCCACTGTCCAACCATTCTCTACAACATCTGTGTATATCCAGCAAAAAAAAAGAAAACAATTATAATGTTAATTCTGATTCCACAACATATATAGTTCTCACTAGATCCATGCTACAAACACTAAGCCAAGACATTGCCACAAACACTTTGAGATAAACTTTTTGTGATTAGTTTCAATAAAAGAAGGAACTCAGAGGATTAATGTGGGATGAGGACGTTAATATTTTGAAAGCAAAGGAAATTGCAGAAAGAAGCTTACAAGTTGTGGCATCATCCTCTGTCATCCCCAGGAAAAGGGCCAAATCACGGATGGTTATTGTGGAGTAGGCCGACAACAAAAGCTGAAACATCCTTTTTGTGTAAAGATCTGCAACAAAACCCACACAGAGATAGCATTGAGGGGTTATTGAAAAGATCAACCAATGGGAAGAGGCAACAATCGATGCCTAAAAATGCTACAAAAACTGTGCTGCCTAAAAAGGATGCAGACTAAGGTACAACTTCGCACAACTCAAACTTATGTTAGGCCTTTGGTTGGAAAAAAACTGTTGACTGTTTTTGTTCCGACTTTGCAAGTCGACTTCTCTGCTAGGTCACTTTATTGCAATGTTATTCAAATTCATGTTCCATATAAGTTCACTGACAAGATGCAAGTTGCTTTATTGCAGGACAAAAATTCTAAAGTAAGGCCTCACAAGTTAACATAACAACACAGCTACTCAATCTCAATATGCAGATAAACCTAGAGAGGAATACAAAGTAACAAAAAAATTAACTTTATAATGCTTATACGGATAATAAGCAGCCAGGAAGCTTAGTACAAGAATTACCTGAGAAAGCAGCAACCATATCTTTAGCTTCTTGACTCCAATCATAACCACGAATAGCTTCATATACACCTGCGTAGTCACGTGTCCATAGCTTCTGACCAATCGTCCAAGCTGCAACAACTTCAGGCTTCCTCTCCTTGATAGATGAAGGTATCATTTTCCAGAGGAAACGAGCGCTATCACTGCAGTAAAAACAAACACAACAAACATCAAATACAAAATCCAAATCCAAAACAGTCATATATTCAGGAACAGCTGAACCATAACTCTGTAGTTCCAACATACTACACTCACTATCAAGACTACAAAATCTGTTAAAAGGAGTTTGTCAACAACTATTAACTTGTGTCAAAGTTCTAATTTCTCAACTCAGTGGATACAAACAAGAAAGTGTAAAAAAATCAGAACTTAAGAGTTAAGACCCTAGAAAGATCTCATCTCATCCTATCAATCAATGCCCTTTTCTAGATGACAACATAAGAATGCAAATTGTGATATCCCAAGAGGATCTATATACTCGATCAAAGCAAACAGACCAATTCTGAAGCCCTAAAATCCGCAAGGATCCTAAGAAACCTTCTCTAATTACATCAGAGAAGAAGATTAAGCTCACCAATCGTCGACGTAAAAGTAACCCAGAAGATGGATTGCGTAAGGCCAGTCATCATGAAACGCAATTCCTTCGGTAGAAACCTGTAAATTAAAGAAACGATCGATTAAAACCTCACAAAATCAACTTCACAAAACCCTAATAGTGTCAACATCATCAGATTTTGGAACCTGAAGCATGAGATTATCGCAGATATCGGCGATTTTCTCAAAGGATTTTTCGGCTAAAGCTTCCTTAACAGAAGAGAGATCCATGGCTGGCTTCGATTGCACTAGTCTCGGAGCTTTGGTGAAGATGACGATCCTTCTTCTTCTTAAAACACTCTTTAGGGAAAAAAAAAAAAAAAAAACTCACAGATTCATTCACCGGTTTAAAAAGCCTTTTGCAATACGGTTTACTTTAACCGATCAAAACCAAACTTAAACCGTACTATAATTGTTGAACTAAAAACGGACGCTAAATGGGCCGAGCCCAATTAAGCTATTGTAGATCCGCTAAGCCTTAAGTTTCGCGCCATACGGGTCTTTTCCCGGGAAAATCTCTCTCTCTCTCTCTCTCTCTCTCTCTCTAGCTGCTTCCATGGCGGCGGAGTCAGATTATACCATAAAGAAGAGAATGCGATTTTCTTCTTCTTCAGTTCGAGGTACCACATCTAAGAGCCTTATGGCAAGCAAATTAAGGAATCATAGCAACCGCTCCACCGTTCGATTCTCACCAGCTGTGTCTCACATCGGAAACCGATTTCTCACGGATCTTCGTCACCAACATGCGTCGCCACCTCTCAGCGATAAAATTGTTACTAAAATGCCTCGGGCGTGTCCTCGTGTAACGGTGAGGAATCTGTGTCTCAGACGCATATCCTCCTCCCCGAGTTCGATTTCTAGCGATTGGGACTTTCATGTGAAAGGGCAAAATCAAACCAAGGAGCTAAATGTGGAATCTCCTTGCGATTCTCCCAATGCTAACGGTAATTTCTGATTCTAAGCTCTTTATCAGTATGTGTTTAGAAACTATCTGATTCCACAATGTCTTTAATGTTGAAACAGTTGTGAGAATAGGAAGCAATGATATTATAGAAGTAGTGGAATGCTCACAAACGACGTCACCGGATTCAGAAATGTTCACTAGTGTAGCAGGTTGTATCCGCCAAGAGATTGATGGAGTCTCTCTGAAGAACGTTGGTGTCAAACTCGGCAACAAAATTGTATGTGTTCTTCCATAGCTTTATTAGCAAAAGGACATGTTTAAATTGCAATGTTGGATTTTTTTTTAACTGGTTGCTTAATTTGCTTATTTACTCTTGACAGATTCGTCATCCGGAGAAGATTTTCAAGAATCCTGGTTCTGTGAGCTATAGGAGATTGCTTCCTTACTTGAAGGAAGCTGCTGATGATACTAGATCTAGAGATGCTGACACAAAGAACGAAAGAGATGAATTGATGGTAGGAGATGACCGGCTCTCTCCAACCGGGTCTGTTTTGCTATCTCCCAATAGCTTTGTTGAACCACCAGCACAAAACGTACATGGAAACATTAGCCCTTTCAAGAAGACGACTTCTTCTAGTGCCACCAAAAAAATTCCTGTATGATCTTCAGTGTTGTCGTTGCGTCTAAAGTTTTGATTTCATCCACCTGATTTTGTTCTTAACATTTTTTCTGTTTTGACATGAAACAGTTGTGCTCCAAGCGCAAGCTATTTAAAGTGCCAGGTTCTGTTAATTACAAAAGAATGCTTTCATATCTCAGAGATAGCTCAGAGGATAATCCTGGTAAGTCTCTTTATATTCAATGTCAGACTGTCAGTAATAGTTGTTACAGTTAGTCCCTACTGTCTTCTGTGGCTAGATGAATGTTATATAGTATATCTGCATGATTGCATGATATTAGCTTGTATTGTGGAAAAGAACAACCTGGTAGACTTAGGAACTGATTGTTCTTTGTATCGTTTATTTTAGGGACGACTGAAACCAGTAAACATATAGATCCTCAGAAGAATATAGAAAAAAATGCTCCAGCCATTGAGAATAAAGGGGCAGCAGCTGAAGCTAAAGATTTGAATACATACTCTAACGATGTTGAGACGCCGCTCTCTGATCTGGAGAAAGAACAGGAAACTCAAACTTTTGTTAGCTCAATTTAGCTGTTAGTGTTATTTAGTTAAACAGTTAGTAACAAAGTCTTGTATATAGGTTTAAGCGTATTTGACTTGTCTATGCATAGAGTTCACCTAGGCACTTGTAGGTCAAAGAATGAAAACAACTCCTAGATCATATGAACCGTACAATTGATCTTCAACGCACATCATCCACATTAGACTTGTTAATTCCTTTTGTCTCCACATTTTTCTGGCTGTACAACATTAATAGTGTCTGTCTTTGTCTTTTTTCAAGCATGTCAAATTGTTGTTGTTGTCTGATCCGCAGTGATCTTGCCTTGTGATTTTTTTTTAGATTTATCATAGCTTATTACTCTAAAAAGCAATTTCGTTGCATTGTATAGAAACTAGTATGGATTGATACGTTCAGGGATAAGGTTTAGAATTGTGACAATTCCAGTAAATCCAGTGAAAGGAACACCAATCATGACTAATTATGGGTTCAGTTGTTTAAGTAGCTGGAAAGAGCTTTATTTGAACTTGAGAATGTACAATGGAATAACAGATAAAAGAAACCAATCTAAGAATTGCATCAAACAAACATAGAATCATGGAGGGAATTGCATCAAGCATCAGACTCTGGACTTCTTGCATTCTGGTGGGAATCCACGAGGGAACCTTTTGAGATCAGAGCAATAATTGTAGATCATGAAGTACTTCTGAACCCATCTGAGTCTCCTCCTGCCATAAGCATTGAGCTCGTTCGCTACCTGCAATTTACCATCACCAAAAGAACTCTTGAATTTAGGGTCACATCCTGAAGAGACGGTGCAAGCCGCAGCGTTGAATCCTCTGTAGTAAGCTGTGAAAGGAGCCTTAGACCAGTCAGTCTTGACCAAGCCACCTCTCGTGGCCCAATCATCTGCATTCCACAGGCTCGAGTAAATCCTCATGGGTTGGCTCTTTGGGAAAGGAGCACCTAGCTTCTCTGCATTGTTGAACACTCTAATGGGTAAATTGTCGACCAAGAATCTGCAGAGGTAAGAACAAAGTCAAGACAAGATCTTCGTTTTCATTCAATGTTGAAGTAGCAATAGAGAGAGATTAATGGATCTTTACATGATGTGTTGGGGTCTCCAGACAATGGAGTAAGTGTGAAAGTTCTTGGTTGGATCGAACCAGAGATAAAACTGTTGCTCTCTGTTTCCTTTCCCTTGAGCAAAGACATTGGTGTGAAGAACATAAGGCTTCCCTGTCTCATTCCCAAGAAACTCAAAATCTATCTCATCATGTGTTGCTCCTTGTGACGACAACTTCTGCAAAAAAAAGTTTCAAACAAATTTAGAAAAGAGTATCTCTTCAGGTTTAGTAACATTTTGAATGAATGTGAGAGTTTGAGAACGTTACGTAGTAAGCGGTGACGGTGCCGGCGGAGTTTCCGGCGACGAGTTTGAGCTGCATATCGATCCGACCGAACAAATACTCTTTCTTGGATTTGAAACCTGACCCGGAAACCCGGTCCAGTGACAAAGACAACATATTTCCTCCGTTGAAGATTTTACCCCTGTGGTCACCCCACGTGAGGTCGAACTCGTTGAAGAAGTTGCCTGAGTAAGCAGAACCGACCATGGACATCAGCAGAACAGTCGCCACGACGATGGTGAGGCTTGAGTTTTGACCCATTTGAGTTTGGGTGTTACAAATAAAAGGGGTTGGGGGTGTGTGTGTGTCTAAATTCTAATAAGATTGAAAACTAGAGGAGATGAGAGCTTTTGTGTTTTGGTGTGAGATGGGTTTAAGCAGGGGATACATATATATATATATAGCTGGAGAAGCCTTGGGAAGCTAACCTTAACTACAGTTGTTTTTTGAAATTTTTATCGAACTCTATTTTTATTTGCTTTGTTCCTCCAGTAATATACTCCATTTTATTGCATTATTGAGAAGCCCCATCATTGGTTTGGTATATATTTGTTTTATTCTCATGTGGCTTAAAAGAGAGAAAATCAAAATGAAAGCTGTCCAAAAGAAAGAGAACAAAGAGAGTATGTACTGAGTACTGAGTAGTGTGAGCGAGTCTAACTGCGTAATCACTCAGTCGAGAGCTGGTGCCAGCTCTTCTGCTTCACCTAGCATACCTGGAGCCTCCAATTTACATTGAAAGAATAACTAATTTCAAACTCATTAAAATATTCTCAGAGTGAGGATAGGAAGTTGATATATATAGTATATAACATCATTTTTTTTTTTGGCAAATAAACTTTTTTTTTTATAAAGTTTTTCGTCTGAATGATTCATTCAGGCAAAGAAACTTCTGTCTATCCTTTTTTTTTTTTTTTGATAAAAGAATCATTTGGAAATTTTAGTGGGACTAGAGAGAACTATTCTAATGTAATAAAAAAAGGATTGTAAATTGAGATCAGTCAAATCGATTATTCTGTATATAATTTAATACCAAAGAAGGACAAAAGTTTATGGAGAATCATAAAGGATTACGAATAATTACGATTGGTAGAACTACTTCCCCATGCTTTTCAAATATATCATAGTTGATTTCTTTATCTTGAAATAATAGCGAGTAATTCTTACGACCAAATGGTGTTTTACGTATATTTGCAATGATTGAACTAGAGAATTATCTTAAAATAGCAGAGAAACAATTCTTGGTTCTTAAGAAACGTTCTTCCATATTTTTGACAAGTTTTCTTTTAAGTTCTAACTGTTAAAATGTCTAATGTAGTTTGTTTCGTTTGTAAACTTGGTTTATCTTGCATGTGTCACGTGTGGATCAATCTGAACGAAAGAAGAACTTTTGTATTTTGTGAAATAACTTTACTTTCTTCAATAATTACAACCATAGTTTACAGGTCTGCTTTTATAAATACAAAAGGAACAATCTAGAATAGCTACAACTCATCATGATGAATCATCTGTACATGATTGAAGAACGTTGAATCGATTCATGGTGTGGAGCGTCTTCTTCTCCGTACTCTGTTCTTGAGCTGGTACAACTTCTTTTGTCTTCTTCTGTTGAACTTGTTGACTGATCATACTCTTTGGGTCTTCTCCATTGTTTGAGTCCACTAAGCTTGCATCAGTTGAGTCCACTGGACTTATGTTCCTTATACTCCCCTGCAAGCTTGGCGTGGAAAGAACTGACACACCAAGTTTGAAACGAAGATCAAGAAAAGGCTTCTTTGGTAGTGGTTTTATGAAGACATCTGCGAGTTGGTTGGAGGCGTAGATGTGATGTGTCTCGATGAGACCTAAGGCAACCCGTTCTCGAATGTAGTGGTAGTCCGTATCAAAGTGTTTGGTCCGATTGTGCAGAGCTGGATTGGCGGACAAGTATACAGCTGAGAGGTTGTCACAATAGACTTTTGTAGGCTCGTACTGTGAGATGCCAATGTCACGAAGTAAGTTCGAAATCCAGGTGATCTCTTTGGCAGTGATAGTAAGAGCTCGATACTCTGCTTCTGTTGAAGAGTTTGATACTGAGGATTGCCTTTTTGTAGACCAGGATATCAAATTGGAACCCAGAAGTATACAAAAACCAGTGGTTGAGCGCCGTGTTAGTTTGCAGTCGGAATGATCACTATCACAAAAGGCACTAAGCGTGAGGTCCTTGTTCTTCTTTATAGGTAGTCCCATGTTGAGTGTACCTTTGACATACCGTAAGATCCTTTTAAGCAGACCAAAATCAGACACAGTTGGGGCGTGCATCCGTTGACAGACGAAGTTCACTGCAAACTGAAGGTCTGGTCTTGTGATGGTAAGGTACTGTAACTTGCTAGCAAGACTCCGAAAATACGTTGGCTCCGTGAATAGCTCAGAATTTAGCTTCTCCATTGTTTCCGGTAGAGGAGTGGGCATGGGATTACATTCACTCATACCTGCTTGATGCAGGATGTCTAAAGCGTAGGCCGTCTGATGTAGGAAGAGTCCATCGCTATAGCTTTCAATTTCAATGCCCAAGAAATACCGAGGAGGACCAAGATCTTTCATGGTGAATCTGTTCTTCAGAGCAGTAAGTAGATTTGCAAGAAGTTCTTGATCACTGCCTGTAAGAAGAATGTCATCGACATACAGCAACAATAAGAGGTATTGTCCATCTTGATGACAAACAAAGAGTGATGGATCATGAGTGCTGCAGACAAAGCCAAACTCGAGTAGAAAGTTACTGAAAATATCAAACCATGCTCTTGAAGCTTGCTTTAGTCCGTAAAGGGCTTTGGTGAGGCAACAAACGTGGTTTGGTTTGTCTGGATCAACGAATCCAGAGGGCTGATACATGAACACCGGTTCTTGAAGCTCACCATGCAAAAAGGCATTGGAGACATCAAGCTGTTTGATGGGCCAACTATTAGCTGCTGCAATATCTAAAACGAGTCGTATTGTTGTCGTTCTAACCTAAGGACTGAACGTTTCTAGATAGTCAATACCTTCTTCCTGATCATACCCTTTGGCGACGAGCCGAGCTTTAAGCTTATCAATTGTGCCATCAGGGTTGTATTTCGTTTTGAAGACCCACTTTGAGTCTAGGATGCTCATATCTTCAGTCGGAGGGGTCAAAAACCATGTGCGAAGCATATGAATTCTTCTCACTTCTTCAAGGACAGCTTCATTCCAACCAGGGTGATTCATAGCAGACGCGATTGTTTTAGGTTCATTGGCATTGACTTTTGAGGTGATAAGAGCATAACATGTGTTTGGTTTGTGAATTCCGGCTTTTCCTCTTGTGGTCATGGGGTGTACGTTTTCAGACTGAACCGGTTAAGCAACACCTATCTCCTCTGCAGCATTATCGGTTTGATTATCTGCAGGTTGTCCTTCTCCGTCTGAATCATCATCTCCACTAGGCTCTGTGAGAAATATGTTTGGAATGCGAATCAGAGGCTGTTCTTGAGCTGGCAAAACTGGTTTAGACAATAGTTGAACCGGAGTAGAAGCTGGCACAAATCTCTCTCCTGGAGTGGAAATCTTGTCAACGATTTGCCAAGCGTGGAGCAATGGGGTGTCATAATGAGGAACCAAATCCTTATACTTCTCCTTGAAAGGCAGTTCTTGCTCAGAAAAAACAACATGTCTTGAGATATAAACTTTACCAATTGGAGGATATAAGCAACGATAGCCTTTGTAGTTGTTGTTGTAGCCGAGAAAGATGCATTGTAATGACTTTGGATCAAATTTGTGATGAACTAGTGGTCTGAGACACGGATAGCATGCTGAGCCAAACACTCTGAGAGATGAATAATCCGGTTTTTGACGGTGTAAGAGCTCATGGGGGCTTTTGTTTTCTAGAACTATAGTTGGTAACAGGTTGATAATGTAGTTGGCAGTAACAAATGCTTCCACCCACAATTTCAATGGAGTATGACTATGAAACAGCATTGAAATACCAAGTTCCACAAGATGTATGTGCTTTCTTTCTGCTAAGCCATTTTGCTGAGGAGTGTAGGGACATGAAATCCTATGATGAATTCCATGTTCATTGAGGTGAGCTTTGAACTTGTTGCTTGTGAACTCACCTCCTCCATCACTTTGAAACACCTTTATCTTACTACTAAATTGATTCTCAACCAGCTTTTGAAATGTAGTAAAGACTGATATGAATTCTGACTTATGATGCAGGGGATAAACCCAAGAGAACCTTGAGAAGTCATCAACAAAAACTGCATAGTATTTAAACCCTTGGTTTGATACAATCGGAGCTGGTCCCCAAAGATCACAGTGGATCCGATCTAGAGGATGTAAAACACGAGAATCAGAAACAAAAAACGGTAATCTACTACTCTTCCCCATCTGGCAAGGCTCACAAATGGAGGGTGTGCTGATCTTATTCACTTGAATCTCCTTGCTGACTTGAAGTTGCTGAAGAACCTTCGAGTTTGCGTGTCCAATTCGGTAATGCCAAATTTCCTCTGTAGCGGCACACTGACGATTTGAGTAAAATACCACAAGCTCGTTATTCTCCAGCACAAAGAGGGCCTTCCTACGATGACCCTTGGCTACCACTTTCTGTGTTTGCAAATCGATTATGCAAACCTTATCAATGTCAAAATAAACACCATAGGGATAGTCATCACACAACTTTGATACAAAGAGCAGAGATTTTTGAATATCAGGACAAACCAAGACTTCATTAAGAGGAATTGTACCTTTGGAGGAAGTGATTGTAGTGGAGCCAACATGAGTAATGGGAATGTAAGTTCCATCTCCCACAAGGACTGTATCATTTCCTTCATACACGGCTGCTAACTGGAGACCATCTGTTGAGGAAGTTACATGTGCAGAGGCTCCTGAATCCGGGTACCATTCTTTACCATTCTCCTCAGATATCCTTAAGCTTGAGAAGGCCTGGACTTTTGTTTGATAATTGTTGTCGAACCGGTTGTAGCATTTAATTGCAGTATGACCAGTGCGACCACATATCTGACAGACTGGACGTTGGCCAGAGGATTGATTGGAGATTGGAGAGGACGACTGATGTTGATTAAAGCCACGACCTCGTGTTGTGTAACCTCCTCTTCCTCTGTTCTGGCTAAAGCGACCACCCCTACCTCTTTGATTTGGAGAAAACTGAGGAGCACATGGATTTGTCTTCTCTGTCATGAAGGCAACATGAGGAGTGACTGTGTTGGTCTCCTCATAAGACTGCAATCTGCTATCAAACCCTTGGACCTCCGAAATCACATCATTGAAGGTAGGAGCTGGAAGCTTGCTTAAGGAGCTCTGAATGACCGTTGCTATGGGGTCATACTCTCTGCCAACGCTGACCTTCAATGATGATTTTCATGGATTCATCTACAGGTTTCCCAATGGAGCTTAGAGAATCACATATTGTCTTGAACTCTCTGTAGTAAGCAGAGAAAGTCTTGTCTTTTTTTGACACAAGCTGCAGACTGCGACGGAGGGAGAACTCTCTGGCAACGCTGCTCTTGTTGAAGTTCACCGCAAGTGAAACCCAGATTTGACGAGAGGTTTGAAGACTGTGAACATGGCCGAGAACCTCTTCGGAGAGGGTTCCAAACAGCCAAGACCGAACTAGTTGGTCTGTGCAAAACCAGGACTCATACTGCGGGTTGGTAACTTTGGTGGTGACATCACCGTTGACGACAAGATGTGTCTGAGCTGGGGCCGAAACAGCTCCATTGACGAACCCGATGAGTTTCTGACTGGATAGGAGAGACTCGAACTGCGTCTTCCACAATAGGTAGTTACTGTCGTTGAGCTTAAGCGTGACTGAGCTTGAGACATGGACATTGTCTGGGAAGGGATACGTGGTTGCCATTGAAATGCCTGTTAGAGCTTTAAAATGGCTCAGATACCATGAACGAAAGAAGAACTTTTGTATTTTGTGAAATAACTTTACTTTCTTCAATAATTACAACCATGATTTACAGGTCTGCTTTTATAGATACAAGAGGAACAATCTAGAATAGCTACAGCTCATCATGATGAGTCATCTGTACAGGATTGAAGAACGTTGAACCGATTCATGGTGTGGAGCGTCTTCTTCTCCGTACTCTGTTCTTGAGCTGGCATAACTTCTTTTGTCTTCTTCTGTTGAACTTGTTGACTGATCATACTCTTTGGGCCTTCTCCATTGTTTGAGTCCACTAAGCTTGCATCAGTTGAGTCCATTGGGCTTATGTTCCTTATACAATCTCCCGTATGCATAATTTAATTTTGGATAACAAAAACAATTAGTAAGAATTACTAAATCCATTTACGATTTTATCTTAAAGTTTTTTTTTTGTCATCTGATAAATCAAAAGAATGTAAAGAATACAACTAAAGAAGGAAAAGCAGGAAAAATCAAAAAGAAAAACCACCAATTGTCACTTGATACTGAGGTCAGAAGATCCTCCAAATGCACTAGCTGAAACCAAAGGATCTAACTCCATCGTGGCCAAGTCACCAAACATTATCTCTGTTATATGTTTATGTCAATCTACTCAAGCATCCGCCTCATTCCGCACCTGATCAAGTAGCCAAGAAGGACCCCCAAGAGATAAGTAAGACTGCAAACGCCCATCACGAGTAACACTGTTCGCGATAGCCTTTGCCACTTTATTCGCTGAAGCCGCAACTCGGTGACACTCCCAGGAAGTAAAACTTGACAATACATCTTGGATATCCGGTAATAAGAACCCACATCGTGGCCACTCATGTGATTTGTTTATAGCTTGTACCGCCGCAGAATTATCCAACACCACCTCAATCCGAGTTATATGCAGAGTCTGCAAAGCCTCTAGAGCCCACAAGGAACATCTCAAAAAAGCTAGCACCTGCGAGTCCGTAGGCTGTATTGCCTGTCTAGCATGAAACAAGACTTCACCTTGATTATCTCTCGCAATCCAAGCGCCACCAGCCATTGTTAAGTCATTATGCCAAGAGACAACAATGTTACATTTAACAACACCTACCATCGGATTACGCCATTTCACCTCTATGATTGGTGTTCTCCCCTCTCTGTGGAGGCCTAAATTACGAGAAGCTGATTGCACATCCATCCATTGAGAGGATTCCTGAAAAGCCTTCACCACCAATTCTCTTATATCGCCTTGTTTACCTTGAAAGACAAAATTATTCCGCCATTTCCAGATGCCCCACATAATCCATGGGATTGCTCTACATATCTCCTTAGGAATTCGCTCTTCCTAAATCAAAGCTAACAAATGTTCCCAATTCTTCACTAAATCCTGTTCAGAGAAACCTGTTTGCAGCAAAGGAACATTCGATAACGCATACGCCTGTCTTGCTACAGGGAAAGCAAACAACATATGGCATATAGTCTCCTCCTGATATCCACAAATCGCACATCTTAAATCCACAAATAACCCTCTCGACGCCAATCTCTCGGAGACATCTAGAGCCCCAGACAGCATTCTCCACAAGAAGGTTCTGATTTTAGGCACCGTCTTAAGGTTTCAAACCTTAGCTTGGAGCTCGTCAACCTTCATCACATTATCTGGTCGAGGGACGTATAATGATGGTAAGGTACGAGCTAACCAATACCCACTTTTGACTGTGTAAGCGCCAGATGCCGTATAAGACCAAATAAAACGATCCTTCTTCGTCTCCTCAATAGCCATAGCGAGGATCCGTTGAGAAACATTTTCTCAACCTCTCTTTGTGTGGTAATTTATAATTTGAAGGATTTTGTTAGTATTATTATATAAAAAAGCATATAATTAATCTGGTAGTTCTGAAATTTGTTTTGTTAACACCGTTCTTTTTATTTTTTAACGAGCACACCAGTTTGTTAGCCCTTCCAACTTTTTTTTTTTTTTTTGTTATCGTTCCTTCTCTTTGACTGGACCATTATTCTAATTGTTTACGGTGAGCTATTACCGTAAAAAATAGACAAAACGACAAGGTAACCCATCTACTTTATTCACACCCTTCTTGTTCTTGGCACCAATGTTCGTTTTTGTTTTTAGTCTTGGAAATGAGAATTAATGTAGCCAAGAAAAGAATGAATAGGAAGGAAGAATGGGAGTGACAAGCTGGCATGGAAATGGCCACTCTCTTATTTCCTCTGTACTTTGTG
Source organism: Camelina sativa (assembly GCF_030686135.1). Lineage (NCBI taxonomy): Eukaryota > Viridiplantae > Streptophyta > Magnoliopsida > Brassicales > Brassicaceae > Camelina > Camelina sativa. The sequence goes on along the minus strand of NC_141890.1, from coordinate 18,011,207 downwards.
TTATCTCTTGTCTCAGATTTGTCACTTCCCTCGTACCTCCATCACGTGTGGTGTGACTGTGACCTAACGAACTCATCGATCTCTATCTGTTCCAGCCGGCATGGCATGGCATGCCCATGCAATTAGTGAATTCCGATTTCCCATTTCACTTTTTTTTTTTTGGGTTTAGGGTAAACATAATTCTGTCTTATAAGCTGTCGAAAATATGTATAGTGGAGACAATAAACAAGGTGCCGTTTTAAACTATATTAGACCTAGTTTAGTTAGTTTATCTCAGGAACAAAATATATATATATGTTCTTCTTATTTTTATGATACCGAAGGAAATGAATTGATCCTATATATAGCTCATATGTTCAGTTTTATCTCGTAGGTTTTGTGATATTTTCTACCCACTCATGTTTAGGGTTGTATCTTATGATTTTGTAAGTTCTGGCTAACCCGGCCATTAATTTTTTTTGGTTAGCAGTCTATTAGCATTACATTATTGTGTAGTATTATATAGATTTGCTAAGTCTACAGAAAAAAAAAAAAACATAACTACACGTACGCATTTAAGCCTGAAACCCTACGCTCATTGATTTGAGAGGCCATTGGATACATTGTAGGTTGATTTGTTTTCCCCTTTCCGTGAAATGATAAATTCAAAATCTTGAGTATTATTAACTAGAGCATTTAAAATTCCATGCATGACAAGACCGGTGGATTTTGTTTGCATGTGTGTGAGTGTGACCATTTAAAGAGGCAACACATATTTTGGTTTTTCAAAGTATGGCTCCTGACTAGTAAATGAGGAATATGTAAGATAGTTGGCAAAAATAAATAAACACTGAGGTATGGATAAGACGGTGGTCCAACCAAAACCTCAAGTCATAAGTCACAACAAATTAAACTATTAAACTAATGAGTTCATTGTAATGTCTTACAAAACTCCAAAATGTATGCAGATTCATCGAATTCGGAAATTGACACACGACAATACGGCATCCTTATGTGCCTGTATACATATAGAGATTCATGATTTCACAAATATTGAAGTACTTTCAAATCTTGGATTGAATCGAAATAAGAGTCCTGATTATTGATTACCATGTTACCAACCACTAATTTTATAAAAGAACTTACAGTATGTTTTTTAGTGAAGTGGTGTAATATCAACAACTGGATTTTTAAAACCGGCTCATCATTACGGTTAAATGAAAAAAATGGTCCTCTACCCCTCTTTGTTTTTCTTACTTGGGCGCTTAGGTGAAGAGTCATATAGAACTGAAACACATCTACGAAGGAAAAATTCTGATACAAATTCTGAATTCACTTAATCCGACTGGCTTTCGTTTAGTTTTGGAATTTTCTTGTACTCATACGCGTTAATGTCCACCTTCTCTTGCATAGCCTGCGGAATACAAAACCCGGTCAAGATATTAGTCATCAAAGTTTTTTTATGCAGTCTAATTCGCTACGTTAAATCATGAAAATCTGCAAAACTGAGGAGAGGATTATATATATATATATATAAATACCTTAAGCTCATCTTCGATGGATGTGTTTTTAGGTTTATAAGCATCAACAGGTCCTGTTCTCGAAAGCGCCTTTCTTGTCTCTATAATCTCCCATTCTTGGTCATCTTTTACCTTTGCGATATCCTTACTGAACTAACCAAATAAACCATATGTGGTGAAGTTGAGAATTATAAGCAGAATCCCTATAGCATTTTTACATATTCAAAGCTTAAGAGTTTAATCAAAGAAAGAACTGACCTGCCTTGAAGGAGCTGGCCGAGTCCGAGGGCTCCAAATACAGTAAGAGATATCATCGGAAGTCCATATCTTACAAATGGGTGTCTCCTTCCCCACCTTTTAAACGATGCTGATGGCTGCTTGGGAGTAGCAGTAGCAGTAGCAGCAGAACCGGAAGGAGAAGACTTTTGAGTTTTCTGATCAGTTTCAATTGTTGTCATTTTGGTGTAATCAAAAAGCAAATGACTGCAAGGGAAAATCAAGAGTTAAAACCTAACCACAAGACAAGCTACGAGAAGCAGTAATTGCACATTTATCTGACTGAATCATGCAATTTTGTTGCAGTATTAGAAAGAAACTATCTTGCAGAACAAAGACCGAGGAAATCCATTAAGCAAACTAAATCACCCAACAAGTTTTCAAAATGATATTTTCAACTTCTCCATCGTATTTAACCATTCAAGCAAGAAAAATGCATTGAGAGAAGATGGTTCACTCAGCCTACTACCATTTCTTAACAACTCCATCAAGTTAATTTCTTCTGAATTCTTTTGAGAAGATAGAAGCAGATCACAAAAACAAAATTGTTCACCAGATATGATGATCCCAATCTAATTTTCAATATATAAATCTGAACATCTAATCAAATGACCTAAAACATCTTCCACTTGTTCTGTTCCTTTTCTTGTACAAACAAGAGATTCATATAACCTAGAAATTTACAATCTAAACCCTAGAAATCAAATTCAATTCAAGGCGACCCGTGTATACTGCTTGTTGTTTTTGACTTTAAATCAAAACTAACCTGAAGCTGAGTGATGGCCGGAATCAGATGTACTGTCGAAGCCGAACGCAATTAGACAGAGAGAGCTTGAGACGAAGATACGACGGCGTTTCGACTTTCACTTCAGGAGCCTGGGGATTGGGGAATACGGCGTCGGTTGTGAGAAATAATAATCAATTAAATATTTAAAATTTTAAATCAACAGCCCTCCCCATTACAATGGGCCCAGCCCAGTAACTTCTATTCTGCGATTATGGTGATGAGTAAAACGACGACGTTTGATTTTCTCCTTAAGGTAATGTGGGTTTTGCTCATGATCTTGGATTTATGTCTTCATGTGTGCTGAATGATCTATCTAAGCATAGGGAACTTTGTAAAGATAACAATTTGTTGGTCCTTTTGTGGTAAACAAAAACAATTTTTTGGTTTCTGGAATTGTACGTTGGAACATCTACTACGATCAACATACCCATTTTTTTGTAACTAAGTATTGCGTTACATACACTACAATGGACCAAGCCGATGGTTTGGTACTTCGGGTTGTGTAAGAAGAACAGAGGAAGTACCGAAAAGAAGAAAAAATGTCTGCAAGTGTAGATGGAATTTAACCAAATAATGTGTGATTGATACAATGGGTGGGTACATTATAATACCTCAAGGGCTTTTACATGAACTGTTTCAAAAACTCTGTAGCAACGAGTCTTCCTCTGGTGTTCACTGACTCCTTCAAGTCCCTTATTTCTTTCTCTATATCCTGCATTTTCCATGGTATAAATAGTCACACTTCAAGTTTTAAATCTGATTAAGAGGAGATTATTATGTTGGAGGACATTATATTAACCGTAGTTAGGCCAAGGCCAACTATTCAGAATACTACTTATCACTTTATCAGGTTATTACTGTGAGAAAAATACAATGATGCAACTCTACCCGAGACATATTTTCATTGTTAGGATGCTACTATTGCATCAACCACGGTCAAAAAACAACATCAAGGTTTAGTGAAAGACTTGCCTCCATAAACTGAATAATGAAATCAATAAGCTTCTGTTTCTGCATCTCTTCGCAGTGGTAATTTGTTATAAGAAAGCTAATGTCATACCCCTGTTCAAGATCAACAAAGAAACCAATTAAAGGCGATCAGGGAATGAAACGTTCACACAACGCAGGGAATAAACAGTAAATGATCTAAAGCCAAGGCATGCATTTCCACACAGTGCGATGATTCATGGTTCATAAAGGGGGAAAAGACAGGAAAGGATTGTGCCATGATTTAAAGTATCAAAAGAATGTACAAGTGGTATACATATACAGCATCCATCTTAAGCCTAGAAATTATGGAGTGTCCATGAATACTGTGTCTATAACCAATTACCGATGCGTCCACCAGAATAATTAGAACTTGTACAGAAGAGGGAATGCATTAACTGCCAGATAAAACATAGCAGCTCTCACAAGTAGCCAAGTGTTAGATCAAGAATAAGGTGTACCTGCACTGGCTTCCTCCTCAGTACTTGAAAAGCTTCTGCCCTCATGGACAAAAATCTAAGGAACTTTTTGGTTAGTATGTTTTCAAGTTCATCCGCTTGTTTGACCTGCAAATTAACGATAACAATTATTTGAAATAGCACGACATGACAGATGTTTAAGTAATGATTCATCAAGACATTATCTCAGGAGAAAGAAATTAAGGAAACAGGAAAGGGAAACAACACGATGCCTTTGTAAGTGTATCACAAGGGGCTCTTCTTCTAAGTGATCGAAGGAAAAGCTAGGGTAAGATTAATAATCACCTTGAGGCTTATCCGGAGTGAATTTATAGATGTTTCTATTAAACACTTTTCAGCCTCATTACGGCATATTAAAACCTGCAAGTTCAAAAAAACTTAGCAGTCAACTACAAAACCTAGGTAAGATGCGAGTGCAATGTCAATGCTAAACTGGGAAGGAAACAAATAAACTTCTTACAGGATTTAGCAAAAGTTCTGGGCTTGTCCTACAAAAATTAGCAAAAACATGGAGATATTAAGATTCTACTACTTGAAATGAAAATAGCACAAGAGCATTCCATTCTCACATGCATCTTCCTGTGACAAGCTTACATACTTTAGTTCAACCTCTGGTTTATTATGCCTTTCAACTTCTTGACAAGGAAAGTTCTGCAAGTAGAGAAATATAGAAGCTTTCAGGAACATACAACATGTAAAGCTGAATCTTAAAAGGACTTTACATGGCCCCTTTCACCGACTTGTACAAGATGCATAGGTTTCGACATTCGACACCAAATATTGCGAGACAAAATGCCAAAAGTGAAAGTGAACGATGGTACATTATCCCTAATCAAGAACTAAACATCTAACAAGTGAGAGTAACAGACTAGAGGTGAAACATGGATGAGGGACTACACAAACATGAAGCTTTCATTGCCTTAAGCAAAGATGGAGACTTCCAGACCTATGCCATGATATCTCAAGCCAAAATAGTTAGTACCTGTAAGCACATGGCAGCCTCGAGTGTATTTTTTATGCATGCTAGATACAGCCGTAATGAGTTTGCCTGGAACATCAAAGAACCAACAGAAACAAATTTTTTTAAAAAATTTCTGCAGTAAATCAGTAGATGTTGTTTAGGAGAATTGTTTCTAAACAGGAAATGTTTGAATGAAATACAATATTTGTCAAGTATGAGTAACTTGTTATCAAATAGAGAATGAGAAGAGTTAAAAATTCCTTCTTGATGCATGTAGCTAGAGAAAGAATAACATTTAAAAGTTCTTACCATGTTCTTAGAAATGATGTTACTCTACTCAAGACTTGCACCGTGATGAAGGGTATATGCGCTGAAAAAGTAATCCGAAAGCAACTTTTAGTATCATACAATGTTGGATCAATAAGAAAACATCAACAAGAAAGCATCTTTAGTATCAAATGTATACAAGTAAACTAGAGTAAAACCCTCCCAGATGTTTAAGGATCAAGACACAACAAACAAAATCCCCACAGGCTACACAGAAACAACAACAAGTAGATCCTGATTAGCAATCCAGACTCATCTGTCTAGGTGACGTTTCACAAACAGAATACAGACAAAATTATGTTTAGCAATCTATGTACTTAAAAGCCGATGAAATAAGAAATTGGGTAAGGTGGAGGAGAAGATTACCCGAATAGTAAACACGGCGGAGGCTCGTTAATTTGGAAAACTGAGAGACCCAAAATCAACCAATCAATCTACTGAAACTCTTGGAAAGTGAGATCAAATCACCACCTAGGAATCATCAATCGGACAAAGCTAAAGCCCTAAAACCATGTTCGTGAGGGTAATTGCGCACGACTTGGAGACTCGTCAGAGAAGAGAGATTTAGAGATCGAAGAAGAAGCTGCAGCACAGAAAATTCCAATCACAAAAAAAGAAACCGACGGGAGGAGTGAACCGGGTCTGGTTCACATCAATATAATTCATTTATAAATTCAATATACTGTAGTTCATTTCTGGCCTGGGGGGTATGAAAAAAACAGACTTTCTGTTGATTAATATTTAATACCGTTAAATTCAGTGTTGATCTTTTTTTTTTTTCCCATAATTTACAGTGGTTCATGCTTAAAATTCGAATTTATAAATGGTTCAAATAAAAAATTACATTTTGGCATAATTTAGGTATAAAAGCATATATCGTAAAAAAAAAAATTCAGAATGATTTTAGTTGTTTTCCTTTCACCTTAAGATTTATTTGAGTAAAATTTATATAAAATACTACCAATTATATATTATAAAATACAGAGACAAAGCCGCAATCTGATTTGGTTATAAGATACTAAAATGGATGTTACAAAGGTGCATGCCAAAAAAAAAAAAAGGCATATAATATATATGTAGTGATTGGTAACATAGTAAATGCAGATTTTTATGTGTTTTAAAAAACTGCACTTAAATCACCGATCAGTTACCATTTTTATTATCAATTTGTGTTTTTCAGAAAAAATGAACAAAATGCGGTTTTCAATAAGAGAAAAAAAGTTGTGAAAAGCTTTTCAATTTGAGACATTTGTTTATCCTGCAATCGTACAAAAATTGCAGTGATTAGTATTATACTTTTTTCAATTTTTTAATTTATAGAATAGTTATTTATGTTACAGAACAATCAATGTAGATGATAATATTTTTTGTTGTGTTATAAATTTTTATGATTAAACATTTGAACACTTTCTTGATTTAGCAATATATATGTCAAAAAATTACTTTAGATCAATTTGGATATTTAAAATTCATAAATATAATAAAATATTTCTTAATCAACACAACTAATCAATTTCTTTAATATACTCTTCCTCGAAGCGGACAGAAGGGAAACCACTATGAAAAATGTGAAATTTTTCGCTCATGATTACATCAATGTTGTGCATAGCCTCTGATGTAGTTTTAGTACCAATAAGAAATTCTTCATGTGTGCTGTTTATTCCGACATATATTTTTGCAATATCAAGTCCTGGAGGAGGGCCGCTCCCCGAGATTTTAGTTTGATCTTGGTGATGAGCAAAACATCAAAGATGAATTTGAGAAAATCTATCAGGAGGAACATATCTATATCAGGATTCTATTGTTGAAAAATACACCGAATACTAGCAAAACAAGCTCTCTCTCTAAACTCTCCTGCTTTTATCTAAAAAAACAGAAAACAACATCTCTCGTTTGCCTCTTCCGCATGCCCCTTATATATATTTGATTATTATAACAATAATTGTATGAATAAATTATTTAAAAAATGAATACAAGATAAACGTTTAATACAAAATAAGTGATACCGAATAATATTTGATTGGTAAACAATAATGGCGGTTAGCAATAACATTATATATATATATATATTTTATTATTATAACAATAATTGTATGAATAAATTAGTAAAAAATAATTAATATAAATTTAAATTATTATTTACTTTGTGATTTGTGTTAATCAAAATATTTGGAAACTTAGAAAAAATGATGAAGTAAATCACATGAGTTTTTTAAAATAATTTAAATTAATGAATATGTTCAACATATAATTAGCTATTAAAATTATTTAACATATGTCTTGATTACTTAGCTTTCTTTCACTTAACGTAAATTAAATATTAAAAAAATATGTGTGTGTTTTTTTTCCAAAAAGTCAAAAACGCTGGATAATAGGTGGATAAACAAATAATAGTGGTCTATGAGTTAATATCCATCCTTAAAAACCACAAACAGTTTTCTGTTTCTCTTTTTTTTTTAAAAATGAAAAATAACCAAAAACTTTATGATTGATGTATAACATAAATTTCATAGAAATGCTCTTTGAAATCCGCATTATAAGACCATGAATGGTGACTTAGGAAAGCAAAATTGAAAAGTAAAAATCATATAAACCGCTTTTTTTCACTAATCAAGAAAAACATTAACAATTTGTGATTTTTATAAAAATGTAAAAAAAGAAATCACGGATTTTGATGCTGGATAATGTGGTGAATCACACTCTCATCTGATTTCAACTTCTTACCCAGCGGTTTTGTCCAATTACGCAATATCCAATGTGTAACTTTTTTTTTTGAAATTTTCATTTTTTTTATCTATCACATATGCATATATATAATATACTTATCTCTCCTCTCCTCTTTCATCTCATGTACTTCTCTTTTTTTCTTGATAAATTTCTTGGATAAAACTTTTTTAAAATATTTCTTCTCAGATAAAAGATATTGATTTATTAGTACAAAACAAATTATAATATATAATTATACTAGTTAATAGTAAAATAATATGAAATCTGTATCGCAAATTATTTTTCCTCAATCAAACAATTTAATGTTTGAGATAGTGAATGTCAAAGTCTAACACAAGCAATGCAACATTATTGGACACAATTCTTATGACATATGTTTTTGGAAGGAGACTGCCAAAACTCACTCATTTGATAAACCAAAAAGCTATCATCAAGTTTGAGGATTTCAACTGGATGTGGGAGATTCGTTATTGGATTTGAGGACACAAAGTTTGTTTGGGTCAACAGACAAAAAAAAATGAAGTAAACAATCAAATATTTGATTAAGATTTACTGTCTAAATAATAATAAATCTCCTATGCTAGAGAATCCATTTATATATTATGGGAGATCCATTAAAATCATTTTCAAGAGATGATATGATCGATGTTAATTTATTTACTTACTATGATCTTGAAATAATGAAATGTAGGTGAAATCAAGTGTTTGATGTAAATGACCAATATGTTTATATATAGAAAAGAAGAATCTACACACAATCTAAAACTCCATTGCATATATCCATCATAAAATATGTTTAAAGTGGGTGGCATGGTGTTAATCTTTTGTTGTTTCTTAGGGGTTAAATCTATATATATAAAGTTAACTTTTTTCTCTTCTCCTATCTCTACAAATAGCATCCACCTAAGCAATATTATATATATATATTTAATTAAAAATAATATTTTAAATATTTATTCATTGCATATTTATTACTTATAATTAATAATAGTAAAAAAATGAATTAATTAAATTTTAAAATAGTAAAAACTAATATAATTTTTTAGTAAATAATAAAAATAATAACTATATAAAAATGAATTAAGTAAAATAAATGAATATTTTCAAATAGTAAAAATAATACTATGAATTTACTTGAGTAATAATGTTATAGTCCAAATTTTAACCAAAAATGATCATATTCCAAAATTTAGATGGGTTAATGAGTTTTATAATAGAAGTAAGATTTTAATGCATGGTGGAGTAAATAAACAATTTCTGTAATTGTATTTATAAAATTTTTAATATAAAAATAAATTTGAAGTGAAACATTAGTTTCTAAGAAACATATACTACAAAGACTTATTATGAAATTTCACTTAAGAAAAATAAAGATTAATTACTCAACTCAACTAAAAAGTTTTGATCTAAAACGAATATATTGTAAAGGTCACATTTTTTTAGGAAAAACTATGAAAAAGAATCTTGAAAAAATAATCCATCTAAAAAAACAAAATTATGGTCACAAAATATTATAAAAATGGATATGTAAGCCGCTACAAAAAGTGACATGTGATTTGTATAACTTATTATATTAAGTATGGTTTCAAAAGTTAGTAACTCATAAGATCGTGACACGTGTCAATTTTTCAAAAGTTAGTAACTTATAAGATCATGACACATGTCAATTTAACACAAACTTCTAATTCTAAAAGAAAAATAAATCGTAAAATTAAAAAATCATTAATCATAAAACAAATGATAAAGATAATTTTACAATAAAAATAAACGTCGTTGTAGGCCTAACCCTAAGAGAAAAAGGATATGTAGTCTCTCCTATCTTTGTCATATATATATAGAGAGAGAGCGGTTATTCCAATGTATCAAACTCAATTAGAATTTTAAAACATGAGCACTATAGATGGAAACCGAAACTTTGAACAGAATGAAAAATCAGTCAATAAAAGGAACATAACTGTTATGAATAATGTTCAGATTGTTATGATGGAGAAGACGCTTATAGCTAAAACTAGCAGCATGAGTCAACAAACTAAATCAATGGGTAAGTATAAAACTCATATTCAGCTTCACTTACATATTTTCAAATCATTGACAATATTATTTTACAAAATATAGGGATCCCAGCTTACCACTATACAACTAAGAAATTGGTAACAAATTCAATTTTCTTCTTTTTAAAAAATTTTTGCAAAACAATTTCATCTAACAAAAACAGATATTACAGGATTTATAACAAAAGATCAAAAGAGGTTAGAACTAGCAAACATTCAAACCCATCAAAATTTAACCACAAATATTTTGGAAGGGAATCTTACATAAAAAAGGAAAATTGAAAATATTTTTGATGCCAATCCATCTACTAGAGGATGTATTGATAACATTCAAGATAATCATGCTCTAAACCAAAAACGAAGATGTCTCCGGGATAAAACGGCAAACAAGCAAGGTAATAATTCTATTCGATATTATGTCATTCAATATCCTTTACTATAATAAGTATACCACGAGAAATTTCAATTTCAAAATTACAAGGGATTTGTTAAGTTACAAGATCACACAATTGATTTATATGGCATGTATCGTAATTTTTAAATTTAAAATTATATGAGTCATATAAGTATGTTTAATATTATTATACAGATGCAATCATATATTAAACATATGGGCAAAACTGATGTTCGTACTACTACTATACCCAATTTAAGAAAGGTCACTCTGACTCTATTACTAAAAGAGTAAGTTCGATGCATATATCATTATTATTTTATGTAACTATATATTTTATGAATTTTAATTAAGTTCAGGAGTTAATATTAATTTTTCTTACATGATTAAGTGAAAACGAAATACCTGCAACATTATGGAACAGAACTCCTGGAAGACAAATATCGTGGAGTGGAAAATAATAATATCATACTCATCATGACGAGCATCTTGGTCAAGATATATCAAGGTGAAATATATTTGTCAGCATCCTCAAGCACTAAATTTTACTTGAATCATTATTCTGATTCGGTTGATGCGTTTCGAAAGAGGTATTCTCTCAAATCTTCAATTATATTATATTTATTTAATATATTTAATTCATGTTATAAACTAACTTTTCCATGTAACTTTAATAGTTTGAGGTATGATGGTGAATGTTTGGTTAATTTGGGTGGCATAACTAAACAAAATATACGTCTAGAAGACCAATCATTTAATGATATTTGAGAATATATCTCATCAGATGACCGTAAGGTAAAAATATTATTCTTTTTTACTTTATAAAGACCATATACTATTGAACAATGAATAAAATTATTAATGACATATATTTACAATATTATTATAATTGCAGGAAAAGAAGTTCGTCATCAAAGCAACTATAACTGAAATAGTGTTGCAAAAAAGTTGGTACTACATATCATGTTCGAGTTCCTCTAAAAAGGTGAAAAAATCAGCAACCTCTCTTATATGCACAAACAAAAAATGTGGTAAATCACCTGTTGGAGTGCTAAGGTATATTATTAGTATATTATTATCAAATTTTCTCTAATTTTAATTATTTTAATATTTAAAATAATAAATAATTTATTATATTTTCAGATTTAGAATTGAAGTAATAGTGGATGATGGAGATGCTTCAGCAAATTTTATTATATTTGATAAAGATGCAGAAAAAATCACCGGAACAACTGCAAAAATCGTAAGAGTTATAAATTATTTAAACTAGTTAACTGTATGGATAAAAATATTATGATTTGAAATTAAATTAACTGTTGTTTAATTATTCACACAGATAAAAATTGATTTGGGCGAACAAGAGTTAGAAAACGTTCTCACATGTGTACATTCAATTGTTTGAAATACTTATTTATTCGAGATTCAAGTTAAAAAGTATGATTTTGATGCATCTTATCAAACTTTTACAGTCTTGGAGATTATAGAAAAAAAAAGGTAAATATATATATCATATATTATGAGAGTTAGAAGACGTTTTCACATGTGTACATTTGATTGTTGGAAATACTTATTTATTCGAGATTCAAGTTAAAAAGTATGATTTTGATGCATCTTATCAAACTTTTACAGTCTTGGAGATTATAGACAAAAAAGGTAAATATATATATATATATATATATCATATATTTTGATGTTTTATGTTTGCTAAATACAATATATTATTTCACTTAACATATTAATGGTTTATCTTTATGTTTTTAGACAAATTCGGATAATGTCAATTGTGGAACCAAACGCGAAAAACGTGACGAACGATCAAGAACCAATTGATGATCAACGGAAGAAACCAAGAATTGAAGACTGAATTAAAATTTTAATTTTAAAGTGTATGCATAAAATAGGTTTTGCTTCTCTTATTTTAATTTGGTTTTAACTCACTTAGGATACGTTTTATTTTTATTATACCAAATAAACATAAGTGATACAAACTTTTTGATTTCGAGAATTTTTGGTAAATAATTAATTAAATAACATATTATTCAATATTGATCTCAAAAGTTAGCTAATATAATATTATTCTAATTTAAAGCAATAATAATGATACTAGGTAACAACCCGCACTATGTGCAGGATAAATCGATTAAAAAAAAATATTATAAGTAAAATTATTATCCCAAAACTAATATATACTTGTGTCAAACATAATATGTAACTAAAGTTTTTTATTTATTTATTCAAAACTGCATTTTTCGTGTAAAATATATGTTTCATCCGTGAAATCTTTGAATGTGTAAGAGGTTTTATGGTAGAGAAAATATTGATAAAATGTTACTATTCATTGCAACATGTCTTTTGTGTGGTTTAAAAATTATTTTCATATCTTCTTATGTTTTATTTTGTAATCATAACGATTTTGCATGTTTCTTATGTAACCATAACAACATATACTAAATTACTCGGCAGTTTAATTATTTAATTTTATTATATGTTAGTAATAATCGGGTTCTAAACTAAATTTTCTGAAGATAATCTAATTTATTGATTTAATATTTTTGATTAGGCTATTTAAATATTTTGAGTTAGTTGGTTTGTTAATATTTTCTATAAATGACGGATTATTACCAAGAAAACCATTATGAAAAAATTAATAAAATTCCAAAATTAACGTATTCGTGTAAGAATATATTTCACCCGTGAAATATGTGAACGTGGTAAAGAATATATTTATAAAATGCTACAATTTATGGCACTATATATTGTGTGTTTTAAAAATCAAATTTATATTTATGGTTTATTGAGTAACTATAACAATTTTAAATATATTATGATAATTTCGGGTAATAAGTTTATTTATAATAATAAGGGTTATTGTCTCATTCTTTTTTACTATCACATAGATGAATATACAATTAGAACGTATATTCCTATTCGGTTATCAATATTTCCATTTTTAATGAATAATCACACTAAATATTGAGATTAATTAGTTTACATACTTAGATATATATTTATATAAATAATTACACATCATGATATCTCCTAATTTGTTGTCATTTTTATATTTATTTATGAATATATATAAATTTATATTTATTTGGAATTAAGTTTCTTTTAATGAGTTGGAGATAATTCAGGAGTAATATATATTTTTATAATTAATTATAATAACTATTGAAAGCTTGTTATTTAAACTATTATGGTAATAATACTAACATAAAAAATAACATTTCGTTTTTATATGATACTGTTAATAAGTTATATGTTCTTTATTTTTATTAACTTTATATTAATTGACATGTTTTTTTTTGGTAATGGATAGGGGACAAAGATCTCCTATTATTTATTTAAAGCAGAAAAAATTATAATCGTACATTGCGCAGGACCGAAGTCCCGGTCATATCCTCTAAAAGTACCGGATGACATATCTCCGGACATACATCAAGTAAAAGAAAACCAAGCGGTAAAGAAAACGCATAGTTCGCTAACCCATCAACAAGACGATTAGCTAACCATTAGCGGGCGGTTCACACTTAAACCCTCCAGAGAGTATAACCTTTTGTAGTATCTGAGTGCTAACTCCTCCAACTCATGCTTCTCAGATATCCAGCGATCCTCCTCGTCTTTCAACATCTCCACCTTATTATGCCGCCGCCGTACTACCGTGGTGGTATGAAAGAACGTGGTATTCCTATCCCCCAATGCTATCAGTTTCTCGCGAGACTTCTGAAACAATATTAATTGATATGTTTTTATAACATTTTTAGAATATTTTACTTATATTGATTTTTTAAAATCAGTATAACTTTGACTTGTATGTTTGTAATTAAATTTTAGTGAAATTTTGGCTTAAAATAAGGGAGATTCTCAAAAATAGCACCAAAATAAGTTTTTTTTCCAAACTTAGCACAACATCTCTAAAATTCCAAAAATAGCACCACTTAATTATTCAAAATTAAATCCTAAATTCAAAATACTAAACTCTATTCCTCAAAACTATATCCTAAATGTGAAATTGAGAACCCAAAACTAAGAAAAAAATTCTAAAAATTGATTTTAAATATTTTAATGTGTTTAAATAGTGCTATTTTTGGAAATTTATGGAATATGTGCTATAATTGTCCATAAAACTTGTTTTAGTGCTATTTTAGGGTATTTCTCATAAAATAATATGTAATTATTTAATTAGTTTTAATATGTGATATTTAAATTTGTGTGAGAAATGATGACACTTTTAATTACTATTCACTTAATTATTTTAAAAAATATATATAATGGCATATCAATTTAATTAAGTAGAAAATTTAAGGTTATTTTGCTAAAAGATGCACAGAGCTCTATGACGGCGACACATCAGCTTTTTCAAGAGTGTGCTTCTCTATTAATATATAGGAGATGTAAATATAAAACAAATATACATAAACTATGCACATAAACATTAGTAACATATCGAATATGTTTAAAACAAGCATACATAAACAATGAACACAACATTAAAAATATAAGAATGGATGACACCTAATAAACATATATACATATATTTATCTTCTACAATTATATGTAATATACTAATTAAAAACAAAACCAAACCTGTGCATCGCATGGATCCATCTCTAGTATCTCATAAAGCATATTATCAACTGGAGGTACAATTCTATAACATGATAAAAAAAAAATATATAAAACAAGCTTGAGATTTCATCAATTTTATCAAATGCTTTTAACCAAAAACATTGGCAGAAACAACATATTTAAAAGTACACCGTGTTTTTTTGAGAAGATAAATCTGAGGTTGCATCACAAAATTAATATCTGAACATATGAGGTTTTAGACAACTATGTAACTTGGATTAGTGAACGGATATTCATTGTCGAGTTTAGCCGTTTCACCATATAAGCATTCTTGACTTGGTCAAAAATTCTATTATTTCAGGTGATGCACTTGAAAAACCCCGTTGTAGCGACATAACACTAAAAATGTTCATGAAACTTTGTATATTTGCGTTTAATATAAAATATCGATATGTTTAAATGATCTATAATTAAGTCAACGATGATCGACATTCGATGTTAGAAATTTTAAAAAGATGTTTTCATGGGATATGAATATGGGATGAACTCTTATAAGAATTAAAGGTGAGAAAATTGTCAACAATATTGTTTATTCGTTCAGTGAAGTTCTTAAGTCATTTCTTGTTACCACGTGATATATTGTTGAGTTGCCAGGAAAACGTTATTACAACACTAGACAATATATGTTATATATAAAGTAGTAAAATAAATATGACATTTATGTAGATTTATCTTTTAAACTTTAAATGATTATATTTATATTCAATAATTCTTATTGATAAAAAATTTAAACTAAAATTCCGCGAAAATAGATATAACAAAGAAACAGTATCTTCAACAACGTATATGTTGTATATCACTTTGTAAAGTAAATTTAGTGTTTATATAGATTTATACTCAAAAGTTTGAATGAATATATTTGAGCTCAAGAGTTTATATTAATAGAAAATATTTTAAATTAAAATCTTGCGCGTGCGCGGGTACAAATTCTAGTATAATATATAAACATTTTAAATATGTGTTCAAGTTCAAGAATAGCTTTAAATCCTTTGACAAAAAAAAGAATAGCTTTAAATCTAACTAGCTTGGTAACTAATGTACTCCCTCTGTATCATAAATGATAATTTTCTAGTATTTTTTTTGTATCACAAAAAATGATTTTCTGTATATTTTTATCAATTAATGCTAAGAAATTGTAAATTTCAAGAACCATTAAATGAACATTTAAAATTTTGATGAAATACTATTGGTTAATAATTATAAAATATCTTATTATAAATAAATAATACACTTATTGCTAAACATTAAATGTTTTTCTTAATTCATGTAAACAATTGGACTGTAATCATTTATCTTTATGACAATGAAAACAATTGGACTGGAATTAGAAATATGAAGGTGCACAAGTTATACAAATTCATAAACCAAATAACTAAACAGGATATGCCATGCAAATGCAATGTTACCCACCCGCACCATGTGAACAACACCCACCAACATGCAATGAGTTTTGTAGAGAGAAAAGGTACAAATTAGGCGGGACTTGACAGTACGCCGGAGGCTCGTGCTGCTGCTATGTTACTCCCATCCCACCACCTCCTCCATACTAATTAGTTCATCCTTTTATGTGAAATGTCAATGATCAGAATAACAGTTAACAATCGATTTAACAAATAAATGGATTATATAATTTCTTACAACAGTTTTCTGAGTTTTTACTTGTTGATTTAGAACTGTTTCGTTAAATACTTTCGATCTTTTGATGGGTACTCTTAGTTTCGACATTGGCAACTCGATTTGCAATGTCAATGTATCTTATAGACTAGATCAGATTAACCCAATTGGTTGGTATATATATGTGTGTAGAATGAGTTTCCAAATTACGAGTGACAATAAGTGCAACCTTTTTTGGACTTATATCACAGAATCAGACAGTCATTTTATACACATTTCTCCCAAACAAAATAGTGGATTTTTTTGAATTATATGTTGCACCTATCGTAACCCGAAAACCAAGAGGGCTCAATAAGATTTGAAAACTCGGTTTCTTTTTTGTAAAGTGGCTCAAACTCATCTCTCCATTGCTGCTCACTTTCATTTGCCGATGGTTCCACGACTTGATCACATTTGGTAGGGCATTCATTGTGGATTTGAGATTGTGGGACAAGTTGGTTAAGAGTGTTGATTTCGTCTTCATGTTTCCTCTTCAGCTCGTCAATATGTTTATATGCTTCTGCAGCTTTGTGTTCTGCATCCATCGCTCGCTTCTGTTGATACCAGCCAAAGAGTTTACTTACTACAGAATCAATCAAAAATTTGGGGAATGAGATCTGAAATGCTTAGAAAATGTATCTGTGCAACTGTCAATCCTTCTTCAGCTTCTTTAAGCCGAACAAGTAACTCTCCAGCTGCTTGTACGGCTTCAGCTGTATCTCTTAGTTGTGTCTGGAGACTTTTGTTCTCATCCCTCAAGTATTGTCTCTCCTTCTCTCTTTCTACTTTTAAGGCCAAAATTTCTGCTGCAAGTGCATTTATGAATCTGGACTCTGCTTCTCTGACTCCGGCTTTTGCAGCTGCCTTTTTAACATCATCTATTCCTTCTTGAATCCGTATATGTCTTGCAAGCAATTGCATATGCTTCTCTTCTAGGTCTGCATATTGTTCCAGCATCTGTGCATGCCCTTGCATGGCCATCTGCATTGCTTCTTTCAACTCTCTCGCACATCTTTTCTCAATTTCAAGTTCATGTTTCTGCTTATTCATAAGCACCTTGGTGGCGTCAAGCTCTATTCTTAATTCCTCGGCGAGAGAAATCCATTTGGTCTCTGCCTCAGTCCAACGAGGTCTTTCCTGTTCTAATGTCTTCTCAAGACTCATGTCCTGTGATTCAGGGATAGCGTTCACTGGGGGAGCTTGGGTTGAAAGCTTAAGCAGGGAACACTTTTTGCGTGATGTAAGAGACGGGTCAATGTAACATTGTAGATGCATCTTTAAATCCTGAATCTCTTCCAACAACACTTCTCTTTCTCCCATATCACCGTAAAAGTTCCTGAAACTCTCAACCTCTTCTTGCGCTCTTTCCAACTCTATCCTAGTCTGCAGCACTTCAGGGTGATTCTGATACATGCCCTTTAGCAGCTGCAAATTATATTTCAGATAAAGCTTTTGGAATATAGTCAAATTACCTTCTAACAAACAAGAACCCAAAATTACCTTATGTTCATGCAAGAGAGCTGAAAATTCTTCATCTAGAAAATCCTCCTTAGATAATACACCATCCATTAGACTTTCCAGGCGAATAATCTTGTCTTCCCTTGTTTGTCCTATGATGGCATTGCACTCCCTCTCATGTTTGTATTGTTGTACATGTTACACGATTTGGACCAAGTTGTGTTCGAGGAGACAGTTATAAAGCTTCTCTTGTCATGTAGAGCATAAAACGATAAAAATTAGAAGAAACACAAGTATCACACTAGTCGGTTAAGTTGGGATATCTCAGAGGATTGTTTAGTGCAGAACTCTTCTAGAGCCATTTCCCTCCTGATAGATCCTGCTAGAACCTTTTCCTCTGCCTGTAAAGAGAAAACATCATCCCGTTAGAGGTACACAATATATGAATGTCGAAACAATAAAACCTCGAATAGGTAATCTATTTCAGATAAACGTTCACTGTTTTTACTTTGGGAACTTGGCTCTTGGGATTTTCTGTCACTTCCGAGTTTTCAACAGGTACTAACTGAAGATTTGGCATGTCACGCATTTGTTGGGCATCAAATTCTTCTCTGCATTTGCATTTACTACACAGAAATTCTTTTGTATTCTCGTCTGACATTGCATCAGCTTCGAGAAAGGTTTGCACACCCACATCAGTCGTACTAATAAAGGTTGAAGGCTTACTATTTGGAGCTTTGATGGAAAACCTGAAAGTCGATCGTCTTTGAGCTGTACTCTGGCAATATGCCTCAAGATGTTCGATTCTTTTGTGGAGGCTAGCTGTCTAATGCTCAGTCCGTACTGGAATAACTTTTCTCTTTTGTGTAGTTGACAAAGAACTAGAACAGTTAATTCTCTTTTTGGATGTAGACGAAGATGGGTCCACAGCTTCCGTAACTAGTTCGTCTCCTTCAGTATCCTTCTGAGATGCTATTGACATTTCTGATGTCTTCAAGCTTTTCCTGCTATTTCTAATAGTGGGAGACACACTTAGTGTGGGAGATTTTAATACAGGAGGCACGCCAAATGGTTCTATACAAAGACTAGGAGATGAAGAATTTACTAATCCATCAGCTATTAATACATTTGCAGACGCATCTTCTTGAACCAAGTGAGGGCATGATGGCATATCCTCCGTCTCTTTCAGTGAAGAACGAAGAGCATCCTTGACTGAAAGAAGCTGAATATCAGAGTCATGATCCACAGCTTGCAAGGGGGTCTTAATCTGATCTGCTGTGATGTCGATCTCTATGTCAGTTCTCACATTATCCACTGTCTCTGGTTCATAGTTCCCTGAATGGCAACAAGTATCCTCCATGGCAACATCTGTGTCCTCAGTAAGCCGCTTTTCTATGGATTTCCCATCAGACGAATGTATACTCTTTACGCTGTTCATTTCAGTATTGATCCCCTCGGAAGCGGGAGATGATTGCAAACCCACTTCAACACAAAGTCTTTCAACAACAGCAGCATCAATTTCCATCTCAATATCTCCATCATTATCTTCATGAGGTAAGGACCTTGGATAACCCAGACCAAAGCTTCTTAATAAATTCAAACTTCTACGTGCATTCCAAGCACTGGAATAAGCTACATTTGGGTTGGTTGGATTATTTTTATCATCCTTCATTCTTTGTAGTTCATCCTGCTCAATTTATCCATTTAAAGTTAAAAGTCATATTCACATTATATTTATATGTAAAAGTGAATAATATTCATATATGTTATGATGTAAAAGAATGCGTACCTTCAGCTGGCTTATCACTCCATGCAAGAAATTTACATCATCCTACATCACTTCATTGACAACAGCCTTATTCTGTATTGCCTTCGCACGCTGAGCAAATCTCAAGGTGCTGAAGGTTTCGCTCCTGCAACTGCAATTTTCATACATACTCAGTATTCCAGATGATGGAGAGAAAAGAATTCCTGAAGTGGAAATAAGGATTCTGCAGTACCTTTGTGAAGGAGAAATTGCACAAACCATTGCTAACTTTGCATTTCCACCAAGAGACTCTTGCAACAAAAATGTTAATCTTGAATCTCTATACGGTATATGCCTTGGCTTCCCTGTTTGAGAAATCGCTGCGAGGATGTTAATCAAGTCCCTGCACATAACAAATTTGTATGGTAAACATGTAGTTGAGAATTTCGGCTTCTGGAAAAACATCCAGAAACTGAAAGGAATGGGATTTGAAGACTTCAAACTTAAACTAATGATAAACTTCGGGGAACCCTTAAAGCACTTTAGTTAGACATCAGCAAAAGGTTGAAGGATATACAATAAATCCACTTTGATAAGACAATCAGTTTGCTCTTCCTACAGTGTTGCCCTTCCATGGAGAGATAGTTGTTACAATATTAAATATCACATAGCAGTGCTTACAAGACACAAGAACCTCATAAGCTACTACTATCACATTTCAAATTATTTTCCATTATCCACAAAGTGTCCGTTCTTTATAATCAAAAACTAGATTTCTGGTGCCCGCTGCAGTATCAAAAACTAGAAAACGCAAGAACAGCAGAAGCTACTACCATCATAAGACACAAGAACCTCATAAACTACAACCAAAACATTTCAAATTATTCTCCATTATCCCAAAGTTTCAGTTATTTATAATCAAAAACTAGATTTTTAGTGCCCGCTGCAGTATCAAAGACTAGAAGACACAGAGACAGCAGAAGCTAAGTGTCAGTTCTTTAGTGCATTCTGCAGTTTAAACAGGAAAGAAACGAAAATTCCATGCTAAATGAGTTCCAAAAATAACCAAAAAGATATATATATGGAGACTACTCTGAATCATACCCAAGCTGAAAGAGCGATCGATTGATATTTCCAGCTTCCTTCAGGCGTTCTCCTTCTGCGGCAGTTAATTTTTGTCGCTCAGAACCAGCCAGATCAACAAGTTTTATTCGGCTTGTCTTAAAGCTGCTTAGCCCATCTGCACTCTGTAAGAAGTACATTCAAGCAAAGTCAAACATCTGCTCCATCAGACCTATAGATTAGAAAAAGTTGATAGCATCTCAACTTCACAGATTCCTCTCAAAAAGCCAGTTATATGAACAATTTAATGTGTAAGAGTAGCCTACCTTGCAACGAGATTCAACAACACAAGTAAATACGCAATGTGATCTTGAACTCTCTACATTTACACTCGTTGCAGCAGTCCGTCGATTTCCCAAACCCTACACCGGTTTCAGACACAAGTATAACTATCAATAATACTTTTTTTAGTGAATACTTTATCTCGACCATCTGATATATTTTGCCAAATTAAGAATACTAAATTCTGTATAAAAATCTTCAAAAAGCTTTTTGTGATATTAATTTACGCAGCATCACTAACAGAACATTCACGTTAAAACCCATTAGCACTGTTCACTATAATTTATGGACATCTCTTCTTTCGAGACAAGTTTTCACATTGGTTCTTTAAAACTTCAGAGAATTACAAGGATATGATACCTGAAACTGGTGTTCTTGTGTACTTTTAGAAACATTGCAAGTCAAACTGGAATTAGTGTGCAGAGAGAAAACAAAAAGTATACAAACCTTGATCAGAAGCTTTGACACGTCTGTCAAGTTTTTCACGTATTCCTCAGTCAGATTTTCAACATAAACACCTGACTTGACATCTTCTCTAATCTGGTGACACATTAATGAAAAAAGATGAACATATTTTTGTTTCCTTAAGTAAATAAAACAAGCTGAATCTGAAAGTTCCTTTTACCATCAGTTTTTCTGGCTCGGATCTAGTAGGTCTGTTATTTGCTCGTTGTAAATCTGAAGCAGAAAAAGAAAACAACATTTATGTAGTAAACTCTTTAAAATGAAACATTCACACACCATCCAAACTAAAGTAATGCATCCAATCACTTAACCTCGAGTAATGAACAACGACACTGGTAATTGAGTTGCTTTTCAGCATGCTTGACTTGTTCCTGCAAACGAAAAGGAAAGAAAAGGAGTCTACTTCTGAATGTGCTAATTATTACACAAGTTCAAACCGAAAATTAAACAAAACCAGGGATCACCTCTTTGATTCGGGCAAACAAACGTTCAAAGACACGTGGGGTCAAACCTCTTTGGTCACCGCTGAGGTGCTCCTCCAGCAATCCATTCGCAGGACCCCACATGGTATATGTTTTCCCGCTACCAGTCTGATGGATACGATATCATGATCAATTGCCTTTACAACTTACAGTCAAATAATACAAGAAATGGAACTCTGCCTGAAAGGAAAACTTTAGAAAATCAAAATTACCTGTCCATAGGCAAATACAGAACTGTTAAATCCAGATAGACAATTTTCAACAAGAGAGGCTCCCACAAGCTGAAACATCTTTTCCTGAGAAAGAAGAAAATACAAAGTTAGAGATTCGTAAGCATACAATGACATTGCGTACTGAAACCAAGAATCTATCTTGCCTGTGTCGACTTTGGATCAGCAATTGAGTCGAATGTGAAAGTATTCCCACTAATTGTGAGGGAATCTTTGGAGATCTTTTGTACTATCATATCCCCTTCTTCACCTTTGGTTAGAGGCTTCATTCTGACTATAACCTGAAAGTTGAATCTCAATTTGATCACCTTATCTTCACCAATATAAATGTTGGGATATGCAATTCACACTTAGCTAAGTTGTATCCCGTTTCTCAGAGAAACAAAATCAAATTCACCAAGTTTTTCTAACCTTCTCCAATTAGAAACCTAACCCCAAATCTAGCAAGTACAAAATCTTCAATTGGGTGAAATTATAGATATACCTGATTAGGGATTTTGCCTCGAAATCGCCTAAGTATAACCAAAGGGTGACAAAATTACCTTGACACCGGAGTCTGAAAACCCAGTCTCCGCCGTAGCTTCTGCACTGAGTTTCCGTTTGAGAGGATTAGACGGCGACAGTCGAGGTGGCAAAGGACTCTTCAGTTTCATCGACCTATGGTCAGGTGTCGACGAGTTCTGATCGAGAGGAGGAGCATTTTCTTTGGCGGATTTTAATTTGCGTGGACGTGGAGGCTTCGATTTGGACATACTAGAGTTTTTTGGCGAGTGCGGTTCTCCGCCATCCCGTAAGATGGCGTTTCTTGGTAACATGGAGTGCTTCTTCATCTCTGCCGTGAAATCTACAATTAGAAACCCTAAGATTGACGAAGAAGGAAGAGAGAGAGAGAGAGAGAGAGAGAGAGACGTTAAGACTTAAGAGCGAGAATTTGAAAATTTCCTTTTTTACAGATCTTGCGAGTATTTAGACGCATCGTCTTCGTATCGCACATGTATTATTTAATTTATTTTATTTAAAAAAATGAATTAATGTGATCGATGAGTTTTTTGGCCATAGGATGAAATCCAACGGAGGGAGGGCACTAACTAAAGACTCACGTTTTTTTTGTTTTGGCATAACGAAAAGGTGAATCAGGTTCGGGTAAACAAGTTTAGAAAGAAAGATCAATTGAGTAATTTTAGAGTTTCGGTTTAGTTTCGGTTTAGGTATTATCGGGTTTGGGTTGGTTTGGGTTACAAATTTTAGAATCCGATTACTTACCCGAACTATTGAGTACCCAAAAAAATCCTTTAAAATTAGTTAACTTTAAATAATGTTAGCTAAATTTTAATATATTTATCAAATTTTTATAGAAATTTTAATTATTTAGGTATTTAGATATAAAACTAATTGATATGTCTAAAATTATAATAAAATTTTGGATAACTGAATTAAATCAGTGCTAAATATTATTAATATTGTAGCTATTTCTATATTTTGGGTTCTATGGATATGTGTTTGGGTAGCGGGTATTATCCTAACCCGAGCTCTAACCCACGGGTTTAGCAATATACAATAGAGTTATTTAGGTTTATCCGAATCCAACCCGAACCGGTCTTTTCGGGTTGTTTTCGAGTTGGATATTCGGGTACGGTTTTTTTGCTCAACCATATTCTAAATTTTCTGTTATTGTATTTTTTTTTGTTTTTTTAAAGAAATCTCTAACAAATCAACTTTATTTAATTAGATCAAATTCAGAATTTCATTACACATCCAAAAACACAAAATGGCAAGGTTAAGCAGTTAGAACAGAAATAAAAACAATTTATCCAAAACGAAATGATAGTAATTTTCTTTTACTAAACTAGGTTGTGTCAAGATTTTCATCCCCTTTTACCGGATGAAAATTTCACTAGACGTAAGTTTGTAATATCCGTCTGAATAATATATACAAGGGATTTAAGGGAACCTATAACATCATAAAAAGACTTTGACGCAACGGTCAAATAGACTATTATTATTTTTGTATTTTTGAGTGATAAGAAATTCACAAATTGCATTAACACAACTACAAACAAATCAGCTCTAAAAAGAAAAAGTATATTAGTAAAACCTAATTTTTCGCTTTTTTTTTGTGTTGATGATTTCTGAATTTAATTTAACAATAGGGATAGTTTCCTGGGGGAGTTATTATGGGCATAGTTTAAGAGTTTCTTTGAATACAAAAGATAGATGACAAAAATAAGTGGTAGAAGCATTGATTTACTCATAGGTGAACCATTGCGCAAGAAAGAAACTTGGCTTCCATCTATTATCACTTTATGAGTAAGCCAACGTTTCATGAGTTTTCTTTGTCCATTTCTTGAATACTGTTACAACCGTTAAAGAGATAGATTTATGCAGTTTCAGTTTGCTATTGAGTTCTTTTTCGAATGAAAAAGTTAGCTGCATGGGACACTAGACAAATGACAAATCAGAAATATCGAGATCAAAACCACACAATTACAATTCTCACAATACATGAGATATTGTTGAAAGCTTAATTTTGTTACTTCATTCATTTCATTGGGAAAGAGACATTGAAAACACAATACTTAACATATAAATTGGCATAAAAAAATACATTTCCTTCAGTATTAAATGGTAGAACCTGTTTTTAGTTTCAAGATAGATAATGAAATTAAACACACAGTCAAAGCACAAATACATAACAGAGACATTGAGAGCACAATACATAACATATTCATTTGGCTTTGTTGTCCAATTATTACCAAGGATCATTATTATCTCCTCAATTATTGGCAGCAACATACTAAGGTCCATCACTTCCTAGTCAACGAAACAAAGAAACTAACTGTTGGTTTGTTGCGCAAAGTATTGTAACGTCCCCATAAACGATATGTATACTTCTCAAACAGCTGATCGATGATGGCATCTCCAAAATGAGCAACAAGCATCGGTTCGATGATGGATCTTACCATGTTAGCCTTTCTTTAAAGAGTTCAAATCCACGTGATTGGTCCACATCATCATCTTTCACTTCACCAGTTTTGGATGAAAAGAGAAGTCCAAAGATTGTCTCAAAATTGTTGATCTCGAATGAGCCCTCGTTTTCGATAACTTCCTTCACCTCGCTTTCATCAGGATTGTAGAACGGAAAGTTGAAAGATTCCACATCTGATTCCTTCACAACTCCCTGCACACTCCAATTTTTCGTCAAGAAGCTTATTATAACTACAATCAGGCCTATAAACTAATCATGAAAGTATGGTGCATTCACCCAAAAATCTTTGATTTAGAAAAAAAATAATAATAATGAAAAGCTAACTTGACATGTATAAAATTTTCATGCCCATAAATTAATTACAACATTAACTAAATTTATTTTTTCTTATAACATTGACTAATTTTAGCGGTGATGACTTAAATTTTGTAATAAATAAAACTGGCTAATAGTTTGATTCAAAAAAAAAAAAAAATAGAAAGAGTTCTTTTTTTTTTTTTTTGTCAATCGATCTCATTTCTTTTTTTTAGTGAACATTCACACTAAAGTAATGCATCCAGTCACTGAACCTAGAGTAATGAACAGCGACAATAGTAATTGAGTTGCTTTTCAGCATGCTTGACTTGTCCTGCAAACCAAAAAGAAACAAAAGGAGTCTACTTCTTAGGCCTTGAATAGTAAAAACAGTTTAAGCATTGCAGATCATGCTAAACAAGTGTAGATCATGCAGATCATACAGGAAAAGTGCAGATTTATTGATTGAGCAGTCTAAAATTATATGTTTGAATGGTAAAAGCATATCAAAAAGTGTAAGTCATATACTAAACTGTAAATTATTTAAAAACAAACCAAATTTAGCAAATTTATTTAAACAAATGATAAAATTATTGTAAAATAAACATAACTTTCTTTTAATATAGATTATTTTCTAAATAATTTCACAATTTGAAAACATTAAACACAAATTATCCAAATGTAACAAAAATAAAACTTAGAATAGTTTAATGGAAAGTATTTTGATTTTCCCATAACATATCTGCAATATTTTCTCTAATGTTTGTCATTTGATCTCCATCAGCTATAGCCGTAGTCTCCATGTCACCTTCATCATTCTCTGAATTTGTGTCGGTAATATCAGTATGCTCCATTACTTCAGCAAAATCTTCATCAAAATAATTTGAAATTCTGATAAAGTTATGTAGTCCCATTGTAGTCATCACCACTTTTTTTTTGAACATGAGTGTCATATCTAGGAAACTCACAAAAAATTCTCCATTTCTTCTTCCAAACTCCAAATGTCCTCTTAATGACATAACGTAGTGATGCATGACAACGATTAAATAGTTCTTGTTTGTTTCTAGGAAGAGGACCATTGTAAAACTGTGCCATATGATACCTAACAACCCCATTCTGTGAAGATCTATAAGGAGCCAGAAAACCTTGTTTATTTGGATAGCCAAAATCAACTACATAATATTTGTCTACATGAGGCAAAGGAAATTCAGCATCACTATTTTGCGCCATCGTGAGAACTGCTGTATCGTGACATGATCTCGGTGCTCCATTCCAAACATATGTGAACATCATATTCAAATCACATATCGCCATTATATTAAATGAGGTTCTATCATGGCGATTCTAATACATTCCTTGGACTTCAGGTTTAACTTTTACACATATATGAACTCCATCCATGGCTCCAACAAATCCACTAAAATATGGTCAATATATTCGATCCATTTGCAGTCGTTCAGGAATTCGACGTAGTTCTTGTCTTGTTGGAGTCTTGATATAATCACAAGCAAGTAACTCAGTTCCCTATGGACTTCAAAAAATTTTCTTTGCACTGTCTCTTGCGTTCGTCCAAATCTCAATCCAACATCTCTTTGAACTTCATTGTGGCCACATATTCGTAAAAACATGGCCATTCCCTTTCGATGCTTACATTCATTGTAGGTTGTAACCCATGATTCGGGCAAACAAACGTTCTTCTGTTGAATCAGACATCACCTCTTTGATTCGGGCAAACAAACGTTCAAAGATGATGTTCATATATTTTGCCCTGTTTTCCCTTAGTATATTCACATCTTTTGCATGATTTTCTATCTCATTTGTCCATTATTGCATAGTTTTAGAACTGTTTATGCATTAGAGTAGATTTGCATTGCATTTGCATAGTTTCTTGCATAAACAGGTGATTTTGGATCTTAAGGAGCATGAAAGTGATGCTGAAGAAGATTGGAGTTGTCAAGAGAAGGAAACAAGGGATTTGAAGCTGAAGAATCAAGGTCCGGAAGTCCACTCGACCACCCACTCGACCAAGCACTCGGCCGTGTGCGGAGAAGGACTCGACCGGATGGGAGAAGCAAAAGAAGAAGCCACTCGACCAGCACTCGACCAAGCACCTGGTCGAGTTGACCGAGCCGCCCACTTATTTTGTCTTTTAGCATTTTTAGGGCTTCCCTTCCTTTTCCTATAAAAGGACTTGTACCCTGCAGCCACAAAAAGAGAGACTTTTTAGAGTACAATTCTAGACCTAGTATTTATCCTTTTTGGGAATTATTCTTTTTTGCTTTTTATTGCTTAGATCTTTAGCCACTTTTGTTTATTTTTCTAATAAATCTTTGATACTTGTTGGTTTCATAACTTTCAAAGTATTAAGAATTTGAGTTTGATTTCTTCTTCAATATTGTAGATCTTCATCTCATCTTTCTAAACATGCAAGTTTCATTGATTTCTGGGTTTATGATTTTGTTCATCATGTTTTGTGTTTGTGAGTAGTGGTTTAGGATCTTAAGGATGGGTTAGGCTGGATGATGGTTGTGGTTGTTTAGATTGGTCAAGCTTGTTTGTTATAGATCTCTTCTAGGCTAGATATGCTCTATGCTAATCTTATATCTGAGAGAGTAAGGTTAGATCGTAAGCTTCTTAGCATCATACCAATGTCTAAGTTGTTAGATAAGGCTAGATCTAGAGATTATCATGAAGCATGCTAAGAGATTAGATGTTTTGTTGATTTTTGACTTTAATGATCTGTTGTTTAATGCCTGCTTTTGTATGATCTTTGCTAGTGAGAGCTAGACTGGGAATATCTTAGCTTGATTGTTATTGCCAAGAGATTGCATTAACTTGTATTAGGAGATCATTGTCTAGAGATAGCTCATTGTTGATTGAGGTTTGTTGACCAATTTAGATAGCCATAGCTTGAGTCCAGCCCATAAATCCATCCTTAAGACCTTTCTTTGTTTATTGATTTCCTTTTTAAGTATTGTTAATTGATTGCTGCTTGCTCTGTTTCTGGCATTCGCTCATCAACTCGACCATCCACTCGATCGAGCATCCGATCGAGTGCTCGCTCGAGCTCCTTCCAGAGTTCCTGTTTTATGTTCTGTATCTTTCTGTTTCATTGCCTGTTTCATTCTAGTTGCATTTCCTGTTGCATTCATTTAGTTTTTGTTTAATCCTGTGGCATCACCTAGTTAGTTTACTATAATTCCTGTTCCTGTTTCATTTCATTATTGCTTTAATCATTCTGTTTATTTTGCATTTAGTACAATGTTTTTAGTAGGTTTTCATTTTGCATTTCTTAATCTTCATTAGGTTGTTAGTGACAAACATCCTTCATATTTGGCTTGACTTAGATGAGTATTCACATCCTGATTGCTTGCATCACACTCATTATGGTTTGACATCTCTTATACTACAACTGCATAAGGGTAATTGAAACATCTTCCACCTGATCATCATATTATTCCATCTCTTTCATCATATCATTCACCACACAAAAAGATGAGTTTCAAAAGACACGGGGGGTCAAACCTCTTTCGTCACCGCTGAGGTGTCGATTACAGTTAGGTTTGAGAAAATTTTACGAATGTAGATAATTTTTTTTCTTTCAATAGTTTACTGAAATAAAAAAAATTCTCTTTTTTAAAAAGAAAATTTCTAATAAATGTGATAATATTTTTATTTTTTAATGGATTTAGTTTAATTTTCAAATGTAGATCATAATATCACCAAAGAGGCAGATAACTAGAAAAATATAATACTTTAAATAAAAATATTATTCCAAAAATAAAAGAGATTTTTTTATATATTTTTGTTTAATTATTTTAGCTATTTCTAAGATTGTGATTGGGAGCCATTGAAAAAGCGTTATTCATTTTTTTTTCAAATCAAAAACTGATATTTGTGTTTTTTCAAAAAAAAAAAACAAATTTGCAGAATTATCCGCTGGATAATGCGATGGACCGCGATTCAAAACAGAACCAGCTTTTACCCAGCGTTTGTTTAGAAAAACGCACCTAGTGGATAATAGAATGGTTTTTTCTTGTTTTTTTTAAATATGCAAAATAAAATCTATATATAGGTATAACATCACAAAATGATTCTTCAGAAATTGGCTTATCAAATTTTTGAGCAGATCCTCCACATTTTCAGGTTAAAATTTTAATTTACTGTATTTGCTAAATAATTTTAATAATATAGTATATTTGTTAAATAATCTAATGTATTCTATATTATATTAACTTAAATAGTTAATAAATATAATTTATATATGATTATTGAAGTGGTTA
This sequence comes from Camelina sativa, assembly GCF_030686135.1. Classification (NCBI taxonomy): domain Eukaryota; kingdom Viridiplantae; phylum Streptophyta; class Magnoliopsida; order Brassicales; family Brassicaceae; genus Camelina; species Camelina sativa. The sequence goes on along the minus strand of NC_141890.1, from coordinate 17,981,088 downwards.
CTCTAAAATTTTGTGTTCAAATTAACAAGTGATGCAACTATTTTCATCATTTGTTATTATTGATGTTAATATTTTTCATTTTAAAAACTGAAATTAAATTTGAGGTTAATGATAATATTTAAAAATAGATTATGACAAATAATATTAACTATTGTGTTTTTTTCTAAATAATTTTAAGATTTATATTATTTATGAATAATGAATGATAAGAAAAGTTTTCTTTTATTTTCATAATTCTAAAATTAATACGAAATTTATTCTTTTAAATCATTTCCGCGAATTATTAATTTTAGATGCAAAAATTGTTTTCAATAGCTATTAAAAATTTATTTGGTTTTTAGTAATAATTATTAAAAAAATTGTCATTTTAAAAATGAAAAAAAAATCATAAACATAACCAAATTATTATCATCATCGATTATACAAAAAAAAGTGATATATATTTAGATTATGACCTGATTTTTTCAAATTTAAGTGTTTTAGAATATTATGAGGAAATAATTTTATGATCGTGGGATCACTCAATTTTTTGTTATTGCTGATTTCAAAAAATAAATTTTCCAAAATATTTATATAATCACATGGAAAAATTCATTATAGTAGTTACAAAAATAGTGGGTTAGTTGGAAGGATTAGTTATCCTGTTCATATCATTTTTTTTTAACCAAACAAATTTACAACTTTAAATAAATGATCTTGAAAGTGTTTACTCTAATATTTTCTGTTCATTTTAACAAGTGAACCATATTAAACATATAACGAATATTTGTATAGCCGTTTTTATAATGATAGTTTTCGGAAAAAAATTATTATTGGGTTTTACCATGTATTTATAACAAAACCAAAGTAATTAATTGTTGGACTTTATTGAATGTAGATATGTCGTCTAATCGTCGACGGAACACAAATCCGTCAAGACGAACAGATTCAACTCTTCCCACCGACAATTCAACTCTTTCCATGGAAACAACAATACGGGTACATTTAAATTTATTTTTTAATTAAAATTAAAATATTTTTGACAGAATCGTCGTACATTCAGAAAAAATAAATAAATTGTATTCACAAATTTTGTAGAACAAAGACAAGTACAAATGATCTTACATTCAGGAAAAAACATTAATTCAATTGTTCGACGAAGCAATTGTCATGAATAATTATACTCTAAAAAATCCTACTGCTATTGGTAGAGAGTATATTGTTGAAAAGTTTAATCAAGCGTTCAACATGAATATAACCTATGGTTTTTTCAAAAACAAGCTTGATGAATTCAAAAAAAATTACAAGAGGTGGAAATTTCTTACGCATAAAACTGGCATAACGGTTGATCCTGATACATCCATGATATTTGCATCTAAAGCATGGTGGACGGAACAGGAGTATGTAAGTACACTAAATCTTTTTATTCATAAACCTATGTTTAAAAATTTATATATCAAAAAATCTAATTGATTTTAAAATTACAGGGATGCAAATTAACAAAAAGCTTTAACCGAAAGCCGCCTGAATTTTGGCATGTGATGCAACGATGTCTTGCATTACATGATGTTCAGTCTCAATCTCAACACTCTGCTCGTCAAAGAAGAGAACAATTGATCCATGAGCATGCAGTTGATGAAGAAGGCCATGATGACTCAGACAGTGATAGCGGTGACGTGCCACAAACACAGATTCCTGAAACGCAAGAAGAAGAAGAAGTGTATCGTGTTACCATTGATGATGATGAAATAGTCCAAAATTCTGCTGCTAGAAGCCAACAACGAGGTAGGGTAAATTTGCAGTCAACCGCTAGAGGTGGACGTAGTGCACACATATCTGGAGGAAGCTCACGTGTTTCTATTGGAAGCGGTTCACGAGGAAGTCGAAGACGACAATCCTTTGAAACAACAATACAAGACAACATCACTGGCTTTAGAGAATTCCAACGACAAAGTTTTCAACAACTTCGTCCTGGTGCTTTTGACCAAGATGATTACGATGAATTTAAAAAGGTGGAAGCGATATTTATCGCGCTAGATCTTCCCAAACACACTAGATTTTATTGGGCATGCATTAATGCACTTAAGGAGCTAGTATTTTTGCGTAAATATTTCATTGATATAGCTACAAGCACCGACGAGGATAAGATACAACTGTTAGAAGCTATGACTGGGATTTCACGTAACAACCAAGATGTGCCAAAACAGTTAAGTTCAGGCCATTCATTTGGGAGTCCACATTTAGGAGGTATATCATCTGGAAGTCCATCTTCTGTGGGTAATAATTTGGGAGGGCAAAATTCACCCGGTTTTTGGGGTCCCATTTATCCATAGTGGGGAACACCACCAAATGCTCCACAGTGGGGAACACCACCAAATGCACAGTGGGGCACGTCACCAAATGTTCCACAGTGGGGAACACCACCAAATGCTCCACAATGGCGGCAAACACAAAATTTTCAACAAGGAGGTTCAAGCGGAACGACTCCAACAAATGTTCAATATGGATTTTCAGTTGGAGGTCAAGGAGATGGTGCAACAGTAGAAACTCCACCGATCATTCAACAAACATCATCATCCAGTCTCGGTTTCACGAATTATTTTGAAACTGGACAAATGCCATAAACACCTAGACCAGGAGGTCTCTTTAATATTTGGGGAACTCCGCAAGGATCCAATGCAAGTCATCACAGTGATGTAGGAGATGAAGATTAGTTTGTGTTATTTGTGGTTTATCAATCTCATTTATGTTTTGAAATGATTGATGTTTTTTTTAGTTTAATGTTGAATTTTATTTAATTTATGTTTGTAAAATAATCTATGTCTAATGACAAAAATCGTTTGTATTGAATTTCAGGCATTTCGTATATGTCAGTTGTGATCCCAAGACCTTAACAATCTAAGTTACGAAGAAAGAATTGAACTGTGGAATTTGGAAAATGAACAATTTGAAGAGTTAGTAATTCAACGATCTTTGAATTATTATGACCGATATTTTCAAAGAGCACCAGTCCAAACTGATGGAGGTTTGGGATGGAGAAATATATGGCGTCGACTACAGCAAGATGATGCAGCTTGTCTTCAGTTATTATGGATGTCACTTCCATGTTTCACAACATTGTGTAATATGTTGCAAACAAATTATGGTCTTCAGCCAACATTGAGTATAAGTATTGAAGAAAGTGTTGCGATGTTTCTACGGATATGTGGGCACAATGAAATTCAGAGAGATGTTGGTTTAAGATTTGGACGAAATCAAGAAACTGTGCAGAGAAAATTTAGAGAAGTTCTTACGGCAACTGAATTATTAGCATGTGATTATATTAGAACTCCGACAAGACAAGAACTTTATCGAATTCCTGAAAGACTTCAGATAGACCGAAGATATTGGCCATATTTTAGTGGATTCGTTGGAGCTATGGATGGGACTCATGTATGCGTCAAAGTAAAGCCAGAGTTACAAGGAATGTATTGGAATCGGCACGATAATGCATCATTGAACATCATGGCAATATGTGATTTGAATATGTTATTCACATATATCTGGAATGGAGCACCAGGATCATGCCGATAGCACAACAAAGTGATACCGAGTTTCCTTTGCCTCCATCAGATAAGTATTATCTCGTTGATTCTGGTTATCCAAACAAACAAGGATTTCTTGCTCCTTATAGATCATCACGAAATCGAGTTGTGAGATATCATATGTCCCAATTTCATTCTGGTCCTCCTCCAAGGAATAAACATGAATTGTTCAACCAATGTCATGCATCTTTACGTTCTGTTATAGAAAGAACGTTTGGAGTTTGGAAGAAAAAGTGGAGGATACTTTCTGATTTTCCAAGATATAATGTTCAAATTCAGAAAAGAGTGGTAATGGCTACAGTGGGACTACATAATTTCATCAGGATTTCAAAATTTTCGGATGCAGATTTCGCAGATATAACAACTGAGACGAACAACAACCAAAATTTTGAGCACGATATAGGTGACATAGATGCAACAGAGATAGTAGATGGAGAAGCTATGACGCAAATAAGAGATACTATTGCAAATATGTTATGCGAAAATCAAAGTAATCGATAATTTTTTTAAAAAAATTGTATCTTTATATAGTTGAACTTTTTATCAATATGTCAAAAAAAAAATTACTTTTGATCAATTATAGTATTTAAGGTTTATAAATACAATTATTTTTATTATTAATTCATAATATACAATAATATACAAACATACTAATTATTAATAAATTTATTTATAATATATATAATCCGCACCGCTTTTTCTTTTTTTTACTATTCACACAATTAATACTGAACCGTAAATAGTTTTTTCATCAATCAAATATCATTCTGTACCGCTTATTTTGTATAAACTGCACTTGTCCTGCAAACCGCATGTACCGCAGTTGAACCGTACCGCACTCTAAAACCGCTTTTCCTGCACAATCAAAACCGCGGTCACCATTCGGAGCCTAATTTTCTTGTATATAGATGATTCTAGCAAATCTCCTTTCCTTAGATCCCAAAGGTGGAAAAAAAGAAATTAAATGCGAAAACTTGACCCAAACCCGAACCGAATGAAACACGAGATCCGTCAACATCATCCATCCAATCAAATAAGAGACTCGCGTTATATGACCTCCCAGTGATTAGCCGCGACTTACCCCTAAAACTAAACTCCTAATCTCTCACGGCTCTCCTCCTCTGACCCAGAATTCTCAGTTTCATCACCACAATTCGATCCCGGATCTGATCCGTTTCTATCTAGATCAGAGCACCAATGGCGGATATGGCGAGCATGGATCCAGAAGGTATGGATGGAGTTCGTATGACTTGGAATGTATGGCCTCGCACTAAGGTTGAAGCTAGCAAGTGCGTGATTCCACTCGCCGCTTCGATTTCTCCGATCCGTCGTCACCCCGATATCCTTAATCTCGATTATGCTCCTCTCCATTGCCGCTGTAGCGCTGTTCTCAATGCCTTCGCTAGTGTTGATTACCGCGCCAGGATCTGGAAATGCCCTTTTTGTTTGCATACGAATACTTTCCCGACTCACTACCATAGCATCACTCAGGATAATCTCCCTGGTGAGCTTTATCCTCAGTGCACCACTGTTGAATACGCGGTACCGTCGTCTGTCCCTGGTGTTGGTGTTCAGTTCGATCCGAGAACTGGTGCTCCTGTTGGCCCTCCTCTGCCTCCGCCTGTGTTTGTGTTTGTTCTTGATACTTGTATGATTGAGGAAGAATTGGGATATGCCAAATCTGCGCTTAAGCAGGCCATCGGGTTGCTTCCGGAGAATGCTTTGGTGGGGTTTGTGTCGTTTGGTACTCAGGCTCATGTGCATGAATTGGGCTTCTCTGAGATGTCTAAAGTTTTTGTCTTTAAAGGCAACAAAGAAGTCACCAAGGATCAAATTTTGGATCAGTTGGGACTTGGGTCTTCCTCGAGGAGAGCTCCCACTTCTGGGTTTCCTAGAGGAGCGCAAAACGGATTCCAGAGTTCAGGAGTTAACAGATTCCTTTTGCCGGCTTCAGAGTGCGAGTACACATTGGACTCGGTGAGTAATGGTCTCAGTTTCAATAGATTTACGAACATGTATCATCAATTGTAACATGGGTTTTGAACACTGGTGTGGCTGGTTTTTTGTATGCAGCTTTTGGATGAGCTCCAAACAGATCAGTGGCCTGTTCAGCCAGGTCATCGTCCCCAAAGATGCACAGGTGTGGCATTAAGTGTAGCTGCAGGATTGCTTGGTGCTTGCTTGCCTGGAACTGGGGCTAGAATTGTAGCTTTGGTTGGAGGTCCATGCACAGAGGGCCCTGGAACGGTTAGTGCTTGTTGATTCCTCGGTTGATGGCACTGTCAAGTTTCATCGCACCATATTTGTTTTAGTCTGAATCAATTTTTCTTTCTTTTTTCTCTCCAGATTGTCTCAAAGGATTTGTCAGATCCTGTGCGCTCCCACAAAGATCTAGATAAAGATGCTGCTCCTTATTATAAAAAAGCTGTTAAGTTTTATGATAGTATTGCAAAGCAGCTGGTCGCTCAGGGTCATGTGTTAGACCTTTTCGCTTCTGCACTTGATCAGGTATTAATGTGTCGTGACGAATGATTTTACGTTGCTTGATGCCCAAACTCTGATTTGATTCTTCTGGTAGATTTTATACTTCAGGTATAAATGTCTGGTTTCTTGCACCGCTTGATTTCTCTATTTTGTCTGTTTCGCTGTTACATTTTAGCTGAAATGAGAGCGAACATCCCTCATTAACTCCCTGGAAAGTGTTGTTTTATGAGTCATTATCTCATTTTTGGTTACAAAATTGTTAGGTGAAGTTGATATTGTTGATGCACACCAAATTGTGAAAGCTCTTACATGTACTCGAGTTGTTTAACTAACCTGTGATCACCAGTTTCTAACCTTTTTCTTCTATTTAATTTTGCTTATGTTAGTTACTGTGCACGAAAGAGCCCATTTGTAGATATAACTTTTATATATAACATTTGTAGATAGAACTTTTACATACATTTGTAAAACTTGAATGGCAATCTATGTGATTGTTTTAGAACATCCCTTTTATGTAGAAATCGGAAATGGTTGATTAAATTCTCTAGATAATATGTTTGCCAGTACCATATCAGAAACCTCATTTTTCTTTCCATTTTGATGTCCTTTGCTTCATGAAAGACTGAGTATATTTTTCAGTTCCATTTTTTTCTTCTTAACAAAGTGTTGATAGGGATTTGCTTGTTGTCTCTATCAAACCATTCCAATTTAGGTATCATTTTTCATCACTTGATTAGATACCTAACTATCATTGTCTCCGCTGTTGCATTTTGGGTATAGTTAGGTTGGGGTTGCTGAAATGAAAGTTGCAGTTGAAAGTACCGGTGGTCTCGTTGTTCTGTCTGAAAGTTTTGGCCATTCTGTATTTAAAGATTCCTTCAAGCGGGTGTTTGAAGATGGCGAGCAGTCTCTTGGCCTCTGCTTCAAGTATGTTTCTGCTCTGCTGCTTATTGTCAATACTTAGCTATTTATCTTCTGTTTGGTTGGTGTTGCAAGATAAAGAATATTTTGGCAATTAAGATCCTTTCTTGTGGACCATTATGCATAACAATTAAGATCCTTTCTCGTGGACCATTATGCATAATACTGCTTGTATGCTAATACAATATATATATTGCATCAATTAGTCCAAACTAACTCTGAACCTTTCATTTTCAGTGGCACGCTTGAGATCAATTGTTCAAAAGACATCAAAATTCAAGGGGTTATTGGGCCTTGCTCATCATTAGAAAAGGTTATACCTGGAGTGCTTAGAAGTCATTTTCATTCAAGTTCTTTTTTTGTGTGTTTGGTGAATGAATAAAGCTGCCTGCTGTTAATTGATTTTTATTTTCATTTGGTGCCTTGCAGAAAGGTCCCAATGTTGCCGACACAGTCATTGGAGAGGGTAATACCAGTGCTTGGAAGTTGTGTGGCCTCGACAAGAGTACCTGTTTGACTGTATTCTTTGATCTATCTTCAACCGGGTCAAATGCTCCTGGACCTGCAAATCAGTTGTATTTGCAGTTCGTCACAAGGTATTCTGGCAACTGTTGTTCGTCTCTTTATTCCTTCATTATTTTTTTTGTTAATCTTTTTATCTTTCTGGAAGAAGTTATTACTTTAGCTTTAGAATTATTGTGTTTACTGTTGTTGACTCGATTGCAGTTACCAAAATCCTGAAGGTAAAAATTTACTCCGGGTTACAACTGTAACCAGACAGTGGGTAGATACTGCTGTGAGCACAGAGGTTTGTCATAATCTTGTTTTCTAAACTTGCCACTTTATTCTAAATATTCAATGTTATATGCAATTGGGTTTACATGTAATCTACTAGCTCTTTTATGGTAGCACTGTTTTTTTTAGGTAGCATTGTTCATGTTAGGATTAGAACCTATAAATCTGCTAGCAAGTTTAATTGTTTGCCTCCACACTGTGCAAATGCGGTTAACAGCAGTATTGTTAGGCATGGTACCACATCTGGTTCTCATTTTGGTGAATATACTGTGAATATAAGCGAGCAGCTATAGGATTTTTTGTCTTTCAATTGGACTCCACATTCTTATTTCTTGGAAATGGTTGGTTAGGATAAACTTGGATTCTTTAGATACCGCTACGGTATAACGTACTCTGATTCCTAATACTTTATTTTATATGATTCCTAATCCTAAACCTCTTATGTGTGTTTCACCAAAAATTTGTATCATGTGCATCTCTGAATTATGTTGTTGGTTTGCATGATTTTGTAATTTTACTAGCTTGTTAGCTATTTTCGTTTACATTTCACTATTGTCATGGAATCAATAATAATCGTGGTGAGGGTGAATGTGTTATGGCGTTTAAAAAGCCAAAAGCTTCATGGCAACCATTCTTACAATGGTTACTGTATACATTCTCAGGAACTTGTGCAAGGCTTTGATCAAGAAACTGCTGCTGTGGTTATGGCAAGATTAACTTCCTTAAAAATGGAAACAGAGGTACCGTACATCATCTTCTCGGTGCTTACAGTATATGGGTAAATTTGAATGTGACTTTTTTTTTTTATGCTGTTGGGGTAAGGGGCTCAAGCCCATACTGCCTTTGGTCAATTAAAATATGGGGTTTTTTTCTCCTGGCCAAATTTATTTACCATGGGTTCAGGATCTTTGGGAAAATGTTCATCTATATGTCTAAAGGAAGTAAAACTTTATTTTTCATACAGCTGAACTTTATAAATAAAACAAAATAGTTTAGGTGGCTTACAGTTGTTCCTTGAGAAAACGTGCGAAGACGTCTTCCTTGTAACATCTTTATTGAGGGTCTACTGTGGCTGTAGGATATGCTTTTTTCATCTCTTTATACAAAGATTTTGTAGTCTGTGTGAGGCACATAGTGAAACTACTAAGTAATTGTTGCTTTGAAGTCTGCTATCTTATTGCAATACTATGTATGGTGTTTATCTGCTTGTATTTTTGTGATAGTGTTGCTCACGTATACTGTGTATCATGTATTACCTCAGGAGGGATTTGATGCTACTCGGTGGCTAGATCGGACTCTCATTCGTCTCTGTTCAAAATTTGGTGAATATAGAAAGGATGATCCAACCTCGTTTACGCTGAATCCATATTTTTCATTGTTCCCTCAGTTCATGTTTAACCTGCGACGGTCACAGTTTGTTCAGGTAGACTACTATATTTTGATTTCATCACTATCTGCCTTTACGTAACTGGCATATACAGTTGACTCATGTTTTCTTTTTTGCGGTGTTGGAATGGTTGCAGGTATTTAACAATAGTCCTGATGAAACCGCATACTTCCGCATGTTGCTAAACCGGGAGAATATTTCAAATGCAACTGTCATGATCCAACCATCACTAACGTCATATACATTTAATTCACCACCTCAGCCAGCTTTGCTGGATGTGGCTTCCATTGCAGCCGACAGAATTCTTCTGTTAGATGCATATTTTAGTGTTGTTGTCTTCCATGGAATGACTATAGCACAATGGCGAAACATGGGTTATCATCATCAGGCTGATCACGAGGTAATGCACGCTCTGAACCAGTAGTATTTGTAAAAGCATTTTTTACCTTCATTTTACACTTGCATAGCTGAAAAATGATATGTTCCTTCTGAGTTTGGTCGTTAAAATTAATACTTGTAACTTGTAAGAGCTGGTTCCCTTTAAATGCAAAGTGAATAAGTTGGGTTGTGGCAAGGTCGATAATCTCTATCCATGGTGTCTCATTTTGTGTTATCTTTACACCATCAATAATCCTGTGATATCCTGGATCTCCAATGTCTCGTGTCAGGGCTTTGCTCAGTTATTGCAAGTTCCTCAAGAGGATTCCCAGATGTTAGTGAAGGAGCGTTTCCCAGTCCCAAGATTAGTTGTGTGTGATCAACATGGATCACAGGTTAGCATTGATATATGTTTTTATCTTTTGTCAGCTCGACTTTGATGATTTGTTTTATGTGTTGTGTGGGTTCTGATCTTATGGTTTTCAATCACCGTATCTTTTAATTTTACACCCTTTAACACTGCAGGCAAGGTTTTTATTGGCTAAGCTGAATCCATCAGCAACTTACAACAATGCAAACGAGATGTCAGCTGGGTCAGACATAATTTTCACTGACGATGTGAGCCTGCAAGTCTTTTTTGAGCATCTTTCGAAACTGGCCGTGCAATCCTGAGGGAAGTAGTCGAGTCGACCCAGTTTTTTTTTTCTGCTTAAATTATCCATATCTTCCTTATTACCAGCATGCCCGTTTGTACCATCTTAGAGCTCTTTGTTATTCTCACATTAATACATCATGGAAGGTACTCGCATAGTTGAAGCCTTTTATTTGCATTGGATTTGTCTGGAGTACAGAGATTTACTGTTTACTGTTTTTTCTTCTTGGGATGAGATCTTGTATGATCAATTTTATATGGTTTGGTTCACTGGCTTTAGTACTTTTGGACATCCTCTCTGCTTCTGATCCAGTATGTTGCCCTACTGTGTTTTTTTACTTTATTTTGTTGAGCTCTGAATCCAAATGACGCTGCGAGATTTGGTTATGGAGTTTTTTTTACTGACTTTGCAGATTCAGTTACTTATTATTACATTACTCGAATGTGTGGGAAGAGTGAATTGGTGAATTGCAAAAGTAATACTTCTTGATGAAGAAATTAGTAAAAAAATATTTTCATAAACTATAAAAGCAGGGTTTTTTTTTTGAACTTGGTTGAAACAAATGTGTACATGACCCCTGGTTTATCATTTACAATAAAAAAAAACGTCAATTAGAACATTAACACTTTGTAATATACTATGTATACATTCTATAAATATGACCCTGTATTTCTTTTGTGACTTCACTTGAAAACACACATAAACTTAAAATGATTAGCAAGTATGTTGATATGCTTTTTCTAAGACATTATTGAATTTCTATTAAAAATGTAGAAAAATGTTGCGTTTTTGAATTTTTCAATTTTTATTTCGTCATGTATTAAGTTTATTTTTGGATTAGGATAAAATATAGGATATTTATAATTATTTCTAAAACAATATTATGATTATAATTTGACATATTTTGAAATTTTTATGGGTAGATTAATGATTATGAAATCTTCTAATTCAGAAGCGAGAATATATCATATCAATTCAGTAGCAACTTCTCTAATTAATTTTCAGTTAGCTGATGCCCAAAGAGCTTTTGTTATAACTGCAAAAGGGCTTGTCACAAAAGAAATAGATATTTGGGTCCTTGTAAGAAATTTACTTGTTGTTGCCTGTAGAATTATATTATATCATGAATAAGAAAATGTAATTAGATTGCGAAATTAATAAATATAATTTGACACAAAATATATTAGGCATGTTCATTTCGTTGATGCTGGCGGTTGCGACAGCGGCAAACGAAATTTTTTTAATCACCGCATCTAATCGACGTTCAAAATCAGAAGTTGCGTTTCCCGCAGCGTCATGCTGCAGGTACCTGCGACAACCAAACGGACAACGATAGTTGCGGCTGACGCAGCCGCAGGAACTTACGACGACAAAACGAACAGACTAATTAACATTTCAAGTTACTTCCATGCTATCCTAGACCAAACATGTCCAGTTTCTTTAAGAGAATTTGGTAAGTACTTGCTCCCGAGAGGGTTTGTACTTTTTTCTCTGGCTTGTGAGCCATCAAGTTATCATGACAAATATGGAGAGAGCTCGAAGACATTTGGAGGATACAAGTGTATGTCAGATCTGCAAAAAGGGAGAAAAAAAAAGATTATTCATGTCCTGCGGGATTGTCCGGCTATTGTGGGGCTTTGGGTGAAGATATTACCGTTACGGCGAAAGCAAACCTTCTTTGCGAGCACTTTATTTTAATGGTTATATGGTAACTTGAGTCTCATGGATGGCGGTACAAAGTTTTCTTGGGCAACAATGTTTGCCATTTTTGTTTGGTGGCTTGAAAGTGGAGATGTGGGCATGTTTTCGGCGAAGTTAGCAAATATCGTGATAAAGTGAAGTTCGTAACAGACCTGGCTAAGGAGGTAAGCATTGCACATAAGGCTACCCAGGAAGGTAAGCGTTTGGGTGAGCAGGTGGAATGAATGATCCAATGGAGAACACCGAGGAACAGGTGACTGAAACTAAATACCGATGGGTTTGGCCACAGCCCGGGGGGGGGGGGTTGCTGCGAGATATGATGGGGAAATGGTGTGGGGTTTTTGCCATACTATTGATGTTTGTTTTGCGCCTTTAGCAGAGTTACAAGGTGTGTACTACGACCTCACATCGCGTGGGAACAGAGAGTGACACGAGATGAACTGGAAGTCGATTCAGAGTTAGTTGTTGGATTTTTAGCCTCTTGGATTGCTGATTCGCACCCCTTGTCGTTCATGGTATGCTATGACTTATTTTCGAGGGACTGGATCATTGGCGGATCCAGACAAATATTTTGACTAGGGCACAAAACGGAAAAACGTCTTTTTCATATCTGGACAATTACGATATGTTGAATTCATACATGAGACCATTCACTGTGCTATAAAATATTTGAATTTCATACATAAACTTTTGATTGTGTGCCTAAATATACATAAACGTGTTTAATGAGTAACTCTGTTAGTCTTTCCGTTAATTCACTATGTCGTGGAATCCACGTGTACAGAAATAATGAAACAACGTCGTTTTGGATTATGTTGGAAAATTAAAAATTGAACCAAATCAACTAAGGCTACCATCGAACCCAAGACCTTTCACATACAGAAGAAAGTTAAATACCACTAAGCTACATAAGCTTTTGTTACAATTACAACGAATATCTATATATATATATATATATATATATATAACAATGGTGGTTCATCGTCTTCCTCGTAACCAGAAATCAAACTGTTCCAAGACACAAGATCTCCAGCATCTGTTCATAAACCAATTCCAATCTCGCACAGGCTTTGATAACCGAAGGAAACCTGTACTCATCAGGAGAAACCTTGCTTTCCCGGAGAAACTCGCCGGAAAACAGAGAGGGAAGAGGCAGGTTCACGAAAATGTGGGTTAGATTGGAGAAGATGAACCGCCATTGTTATATATATATATATATATATTTATTGAAGTTACAACAAAAGCTTATGTAGCTTAGTGGTATTTAACTTTCTTCTGTATGCAAAAGGTCTTGGGTTCGATGGTAGCCTTAGTTGATTTGCTTCAATTTTTAATTTTCCAACATAATCCAAAACGACGTCGTTTCACTAACAGAGTTACTCATTAAACACGTTTATGTATATTTAGGCACACAATCAAAAGTTCATGTATGAAATTCAAATATTTTAAAACTTCATATATGTTTAAGCACATTCAATAGTCTCATGTATGAATTCAACATATCGTAATTGTCCAGGTATGAAAAATACATTTTTCCGGCACAAAACATATATATTTAGAATATTGAAACTATATAATAAAACATATTTAAAAATATATTTTTGATAACTTGAATTTTGCATCTTTAATGAGCCAAAGTTTTAAAAGTACTTTTTCTATTGGTATAGAAATATCTTTTAAAAATGTTAATTAGAAAATACACAATTACAAACTTACAATCCAGTATAACCATATCACACAAACTTAAACCCTAAAAAATAAGAAATTATTTATAAACTGATAATATTTTTAATGTTACTAATTTGCTAGTTTTACTATCATTTTATTAATTAAGATATATGTATAGTACAGTAAAAATAATGCAAAAATGCATCTCGTAGGCAAAAAAGGAACAATGCAAAATGCATCTAGTAGGCAAAAAAGGAACAGAGAGACGAACAGGGTTTGAACTCACGACCACGTAATTCTCATGGATGCCTATTAGCCAAATGAGCTGAAGGATATAACTACATAACACTGGCTAATTTTTAAAAAGTAGTATGAGACACGTGCCCCACCTTCTTATTGCCTAGATCCACCTTTGGACTGAATAGTCTGTATATCACACGTCTATAGAAAAGCTATTCGTCTTGTTGATGGATTAGTCAACTATGCTTTTTCTTATCTTTAGGATTTCATTGTTTAGAGACTGCTCTGAGTGTTGTGGAGTCAATTATTATAGAAGAAATTTGCGGAGCTGCATTTCTGAGGCATGTCCGGATGTAGTTTTTTTTTATGAATAAATAGGGTTTCAGAGACTTGCAGAGAGGTTTCAAAGAATTGATTTGACTACCTATGTCACCAAAGTGCACTTATCTTTTCGGTCAAGGGTCCTGAGAGAACTCCAGAGTTAAGCGTGCTTGAGCTGGAGTAGTCACAAGATAGGTGACCTTCCGGAAAGTGATTGTCGGAACTGTGCGAGTGAGGACAAAACACAGGGAAAGATCATGTGGTAATTTGTAGAGACGGTAACAAGTCTTTAAAGTCTTCCGTACGTAGCAAACCGACCGTTGGATATAGATGGGCTCACGGGCCTAGTAAGAGGACGTGAGACCCATTAAAGAGAGTGGATCCATGGACTGGGATTAGACATGGGTCCATTAAGAGGTGACGGTCGGGGCGTTACAAATAGCAAGGAGGCTTCGGCTCTACCAAAAAATAATGTGTCATTTTGACACATTTCACACAAATCAAAAGAACCTTCAATTATACATGTTTGCTTTTATTTAATAAGTGGTTAATGATTTAATTTCAATGAAATGAGCTTTGAATTTAGGGGTAAATTAAGAAATTTAATGTAAAAAATACATTGGAAATGTAGAATGACAGTCTTTGTGAAACAAAAAAAAATCTCTTAAATAACACTCTTTGTGAAAGAGAGGGAGTATATGATTTTAAGTTACATATCCGGCGTACCAAATAAACCATAAATATTTAAGATATAATAATAATATTATCATTTTAAAATTAGTAAATCCTAAATATTATATTGTGTTTAAAGAAATTATAATCCTTAAATATTAATTATATTTATAACATTTTGTAAAGTTTATATATTATTAATATTTTATTTTTTTGTAAGCCTTCCTTAAGTATTAATAATGTTTTAAGATTTTATAAAGTTTAAATAGTTACAATATATGAAACCTTGTACATATAATATTTTACAATTCGATTAAGCTATGTAAACAATAAGTTTTATCATTCGATTACCCTATGTGAAGATAATACTAATAACAATGTTAGTTTTCAGTGTAAATATTAAAAAGACCATTGTTGCAATAGTGTCTTATCATATATTTTATTGCAAGTAAAGCAAATAAATAGATACAGAGTCATCTGAAAAACAAAAAGCATCAATGTTATTATTTAAAACATTGATACAATACATATAGATGTCAAATGATATCTTGATAAAAAAAACAACTTCATAAATGATTTAGTATGGCTTAGGTAAAGATAAAGCACATTATTTCATACCTTTTTCCAAGGATACAAGCGTACTGGAGTATTCATTCCATCCACTCTAATATATAGTTGATCCAGTTTTGCGGTATATTCACGTAGTTTACCACATCCACGATAAGTTATGTCTGGACGGTATGGTTCAGCGTTACTATAAACCCTAGTTTTAAGCTCGTGCTCAAAACGACAAGTCCAAGGTGATTTAGTGGGTCCCTCATCCTTGAATTTAATGACTTTTCTATCATTGTTGTTTAGGTGTTGGACTCCTGTATTTATGATCCCCAAGTTGCACTGATATTGGAGAACTCTACCATTACCAAGCTTGTTTATAATAACTAAATCGTTTAACTGGCAAGCTTCATTTACCCCAAAATAAATGGCAGCAACAAACACGAAAAAAATTAGACGATTCATTTTTCGGATCAGTATACTTGTTGGAGTAATAAGGGTATCAACTTGTAGTTTTTCTTGTGGAATATGTTTTCTATTTAATCAGTAAATAATACTATTTTTATAGTATTAACTAAATTTAGATGCAACCATACATGAGCAAAATAGAACTTTGGTCAAACGATATTTTAGTTTCGAAATTTATGGTTGGCCAATAAGATCAAAACAAACAAAATAATTTTAGTTATTACAACTAACCTCGAATCTGAAACTAAACCATATCAAAAAGGTTAAGGGATGGTTTCTTTGTTGAATGGGTTTCAAATGATTTAAAAATCCAAACCAAAAACATGTGTTATTGACTCATTGAATTTAAGACTATTTGTTGAAAATACATGTACAGGTAATCGACAGAGCTAACGAGTGTGGGGTGAGCCTGTTAGATCTCAGCAGTCGCTTTTGCAATGAGTATCTTGTAGATATGACTTCTCTTCAGTGCCTCCTTCCCACCCACCAGCCTCGTGTCAGTGACCATATGGAGCACATCATTAAGATGATTGAAACGGTACAATTTATTCTTTCTTCTTGCTTTGTAAGATAAATGATGCTACTGACTACTGACTATAACTCTCACTTACACGTCTATGTCTATATATGCTTCCTTGTTTATTACACACAGATCATGTTTATTACACAACTCTCTGGGCAACTGCTGGATCATACTCGAGCTGGTGAGCACGTTGCCTTTGATCCTAGGAAGCGCAATCCTGCTGACTTTGCACTATGGAAGGTTTGTCTCGTAATATCATATCCTCCTCTCTCTTTTTTTGGGTCTTGAGCCTTTTGAGTTTGTGCTGACATATACATACATACCTACCCCTGCAGGCTGCAAAACCCGATGAACCAAGCTGGGAGAGCCCTTGGGGTCCAGGAAGACCTGGATGGCACATCGAGTGCAGCGCAATGAGCGCCCTTTATCTCTCTCCGAGGTTTGACATCCATGGCGGTGGCTCAGATCTGATATTCCCGCACCATGAAAACGAGATCGCCCAGACCTGTGCTGCCTGTGAAGATAGTGGCGTGACTTACTGGGTACGGCCATGTCACTAACAACAAAGTGAAGATGGGAAAGTCACTAAAAAACTTCGTTCCAATTAGAGAAGTATGTTTCTTATTCAGTTATTTGTCACATTCTCAGAAACTGGCCCTTCTTTCGGTTGTGTTTTTTTTTTCCTTTTCTCTCATGTCTGATGCTGATTTTTGTTGAATCTGTGTAGATCACCGCCAAGTATCATCCACTGGCTCTGAGGCACTTCTTGATGAGTGCACAGTACCGGTCTCCACTGAAATATTCGGTGTTGCAGCTTGAGACTTCGTCGGATGCTTTATACTACGTTTATCAGGTAGGTTCAGTCCCCCCAATTACAATATATGTTCCGTTTCTTTCAGCATCTCTCAAGTGTTAAATGATATAGAGATAAAACAACCAAAATTACAAAGTCAAATTATATCATACTCATATAATTATAAAATAGAATACATTATGTAATACTATTATCTGATTATCTCGACATTGTAAATGAAAAAGAAAAATCACAAAAAAAAATATATTTGTTGACTAAATAAAATTTAATGTATAGTAAAGATATCTTAACTTGTATATAATAAACCACTACATGTAGACAATGGAAATTATACACTACAGAATGTATTGATATAAAAACTATAGTAAATTAAAAAATAAAATATATTATATACATATATAGTTAATATAATAAAAAAATTTTATTTTGCATTTCTAAACAAAAAAATATAGTCCCGCGGTACACCGCGGGTGAATATCTAGTAGTATTATATAAGGGATACCAAAACAACAAACTGATCATAAGAAGAAATCTTAAAAAAACTCTACATAGCTGAGAGGAGTTAGCAAACCAAGCAAATCAAGAATATCTCAACCTTTAACAAAGGAACCACCATTAACATCAGATGCTTCTTCTGGGTGGGTGATGGACCTGATAAACAGAAAATAGAGCATCTGATGACCTCTCTAGCTTTAGCACTGATCATGAAGTGTCTCGGAGCGAGTGGATGGTACTTAGCCGTGATCTACACACATTTAACAACGTTGCATTAGCCATGAGAAAACAAAGAACCGAAAGAAGGGTCAGCTTATGATAATGGAACAAATAAGAAACTTTACATCTTTAATGGGCCTTGGTTGAAAGTACAAAATAAGAACAAATAATAACTTTGCATAGTTAAACTATATATTAATAATAAACAATTTGTTAATAATTAAAAAATACAAATAAATATATAGGCAACGAAAAAATTAAACATATACAAATGAGCCATGTATGGTTTGATAAGTTCAATAAGATATGAGAGAATGAGAGGTCGAATTAAAATATAATGAAAATTTGTTTTTCTTTTGTTAATTATTAAATTAATTAAAATGTAATGACAATTTTGTAATATGCCACTTGAGCAGGGTTAAACTTTAACAATATTGCTTAAAAAAGTATATACATTGATAATAGGTCATATGTGAATTGAAAAAAACAAATGTCATGGTTTCCCGTCTTCATGAAGGAAAAAAAAACATACAGTAAATTAAAATTAAAAATTAGAGGAAAATGTTCACCTTCCCCGTCTTCCCAAACGATCCTGCTCACGGACCTGGACGGAAAAAAGAACAAAAAAAAAAGTAAAGTTCAGTTAACGTCCACATATCTATTTTGGTGGTTTTATCAATCCCCATCGGATTCAAGTTTCCATGACGATAACAACAAAGCTTGAGACGATTTGTACTGAACTGATTATCTGATCCAATATGAAGTTGAAGAAGATTTTATCGCTCATATACACCAGAGAAAAGCAAAAGAATCCGTTATTAGAATTTTCATTTTGAATACTGATTAGATAAGAGTAGTTGCTATTGGATATGATGAGTTGACAACATATGAATGGTATGTATTTATAGTGGTTTATAGAAGTCACCGCAGATAGAGATGAAGAGGTTATCAATATTTATGGTGAGCAACCCAAAACCTGTCAAAAAATCTTAATTATGGATAGAATTTAAATTTCATTAGTCAGTCTTTACGTTTAGAATATGTCATAGAATAAAAGGTAAGAGTTGGGATTTCATGAAATAGATATATTACAAAGATTCTTATAATAAATTTTGGAGCAATAAAAGATTTCCTTATTTAATTTTATTCAAATATGGTTTTCCTAAACTAAGAATATATATTCCAATAAATGAGATTGCGATTTTGAGTACTAATTTTATGGCATCAGAGTAGCTAACAGTGGAATAAATACAATGACAGGAGAGGAATAATACTAACTATCACTTTTTTATATACAAGACAATGAGAGGTCGAATTAAAATGTAATGCAAATTTGTTTTTCTTTTATTAATTATTAAATTAATTAAAATGTAATGACATTTTTTTAATATGCCACATGAATAGGGTTAAACTTTAACAATATTGTTTAAATAAGTATATACACATACAAATAAGAGCATAATATTTCAATTAATATAAAACATATCTTACCATTTTTATTCCTAGAATGCATATATAAACAAGTTTTTAAATTTTTGTTCTTTATTTTCAATTTTTTCTTTAATGTATATATATATAGGGTATTGTTTAAACATGTTTCTTGAATCATGCTGTCCTATTTTGAACTTGGAAGTAAAGTGATGGTTTTGTTTTTCCATCGGGTTTCTTATCACCTTAATATTTAATTACTTGTAAGTAAGTGGTAACAAAATATTTTTTTTGTAGTCAATTGTACATATATTTGAAATAAATAGTTACCTTTTGAATGATAGGATCATATAATATTCAATGAATCAATGAATTTGCTGTTACCTACTCCAAAAGCCTTTAGATAAGTAGATAATCTAGGACTTAATTTTTTAAAATAGGTGAATTTTCAGTTATTAATTAAAATTCAGTGTCTAACTGTCTATATATCGTGGAAGCCCTCTTGGCCCTGTGGTTAGCGTAGGGTTCATTAATGCTTCTACATCAGGAGGTCTGGGGTTATCGCTGTTCGTCTATATATTGTTTAGTGAATGTAGGACTTATTTTTTTTTAAAGTGTGAATTTTCAGTTATTAATTAAAATTCGGTATCTAACTGTCTATATCGTTTATTGAATTTAGCATAATATATGAATCATCTATACTAGTATTTTTGCAGCAACTTTTGACAAAAAAAATAATTTTGGAAACAATTAGCATTCAATGCATTAACTTTAATATTACTTACCAAAAATTTCAAAATTAATTATAGGTAAGATTTAAAAAAATAAAGAAATCTTTCTTCCTCATTCAAACATAAATATATGATTCCCTTTCATTTTTATTTGAATTTATATTTAAATTATCTTGAATTATTCTATAATACATTCACAATTGGATGAATAAAAATTGTGATTTTTTCCTACATATGATGTAATACAAAATTTTAAAAACGGACATATATTACTCAATGGATAAATAAAAAATACATGTACAATATCCCACATCATCTAAAAAAATTGGACAATAGTTCAGAGTTATACTATAAAAGAGACCAAAATGATTCCGAATACAAATGAGTAGAAGCTTGATTTATCAAGCATTCAAACTTTAAGAACTTTTATTTGGTTTATTCCGGTTCTTTATTTTAAAGATTTTTAAAAGGTTAAATATGAGAATAGACATATCTAATTAAATTAATTAAATAAATATTATGTAAAAAATAAATTATATTGCGGTATTATATGGTTTAAACCATAAAATTATCAATCTATATTATTATTTTTGAAGTACATTTTTTGTTATGCCCTTGAAGTTTTGGTTATTTTTTTTTATTTACAACATTAACCCCTAACTATTTTCCTAAAATAACAATTTCTGGAAACTCATTTAATGGAATTATGGAACTATATTAATCGAACAAATTTATTTACACTTATTGCCATAATAAGCTTGACACCATCTATACTTTCTGATGTTTCCAAATACAACTCTACGCATTAAATTTTTAATCCCATAAAAATCTCCAAACTTATTTTAATAGATCTTTAGAGACTGTATGATCTCTTAAATTTAAATGACACAGCCGAGTTTGAGTAACAAATGATTACAATCGCAATAATTATTATAACGTTAATATAAAAACGAGAACCCAACTTTTAGAAACTCAATAATCGGGTATATTTAACTTTAGCATCAAGAAAAATATTTAATATAGTATATACCGTGTTAAGAAACTGAATATTATTATGCGATAATGTTATAACTCAAATAGGAAAACACTAAAATCTCTCTTTTATTGCTACGGATCGTAAACTCCTTGCTCGTCAAGCATTTTCCATGTATAAATATCAACTTCACAAACAAAACACAACACAAAACCAAAACACTAATATGACGGTTTTGAAACACGGGTTAAACCACTAATATGATGGTTTGTTGTTATATAGCGAAACATGTTATTAACATGACGATTTGAATTAACATTAGTATAAATATAAAATATTATTAATTCAGTTTTGAAACACGGGTTAAATCTTCGTTTAATTATTTGGTCAATACCACTAACATAAGAATATTAGACATATTAAATCAGGGTAATTTAACTAAAATTTTGTAAAGCAATTAAATCATTGGTAAAAATTTTACTTAATCCGACAATAGCTTATAAATTACATATTTATGTGTTTATTTCCCCTATTATTGTTCTAATAATTGACAATCCAAACAAAATTATTATTTAATTAAACAAAACAAACTAAATATAAAAAACAAAAGAATTAAAATGTTATTACTTTTTAAAAAATTGTCTTGCGGTGTACCGCGGGTTAAAATCTAGTTATTATATAATTATAACATATTTAACCAATAAATACAACTATAATTTAAATATTTTAGTTATAAATAATTTTTACCCAGGTCCTAATCTAGTTATATGTAATTTTCAAACAAAAGGAAAATAAAACACACTTAATATAGAGACATATACATACCAAAAAAGCTCTTCTTAGCTCTTTAACAATTAAAACTTTCGCTTGTAAAAGTCAATCTTGCTATACTTTTCTATGCGCTTAGAATAAGTGTCATGTAATTTTCCACAACTTTTCATGTATGAGTTAGCAGCCTCATTACGAAAATCTAGCTGTAGTTCAACAGCTTTTGGTGAGGTTTAGATCTTTACCATTCTGGTAATCTTTCACACGCACAACCAGAAAACGCAGAAATCTGCATCCCATCTTTCATATTGAGCTACACCCGGGAACCTTAGAAATCTGCTTCTCCTTCATCCACTCCCTCAGACTCTCAGCTTCATCAAACCGACCTGTAGATGTATACAGACCGGCCAACGTTACATAGTAGCCAGCTTTTCCAGGCTCAAGTTGAATTAGCTTCTTCGCCACTCTTTCCCCAACTTCTACATTTCCATGCACCTTGCACCCACTTAACACCGCACCCAAAACAGCCTCATCAGGTTCCACAGGCATATATTCCAGAAACTTCTCTGCTTCCTCCAGAAGACCTGCTCGAGACATACAATCAGCCACACTAGCATAGTGTTTCAACTCAGGAACTATTTTATATTCCTGCATTAGTCTGAGATACAGCCAAGACTTTTCCACAAGCCCTCCATGGGCACAAGCTGATAAGACACCAAGGAAAGTGACAGCATTAGGTTCAATCATTTCCTTGAGCATCTCTTCAAAGAGATTTATAGCCATTACGACGTTCCCGTCCAAGCCATAACCCAAAATAAGAGAGCTCCAAGAGATCACATCTCGATTCGGCATCTTTACAAACACTCCGTGTGCATAGTCCAGATTTGAACACTTTACATACATATCTGTTATGGCATTGCCGAGATTCAAGCCGAAGCAAGAGCATCTTCGAATACTCCACCCATGGACGCTCTTGCCATGCTTCAACGCCCCAAGTTGTCCACAAGCCGTAAGTAAACTCACCATCACCACTGAATCCAGCGCAAACCCAGAACACATCATTTCCCTGAACACAGCCAAACCCAAGATAGCTTCTCCTAGCTGAACATACCCACCAAACATAGCAGTATAAAGAACAGAGTCTCTAACAGGCATATCGTCGAACAACTTACGTGCGTATAAAATTTTCCCCATATCAACATACATAATCACTAAAGCCGAACTAACAAATAAACTAGCGTTAAACCCAAGTTTTAAACACAGAACATGAATCAAATCCCCGAGCTTCTCTTCCCGTGAAGCAGAGCAAGCTCGTAGAACAAGAGGCAGCGTGAAATCATCTGGTCTAACGCTGGACTCTCGCCACATACGAAGAAACAATCCGATCGAAACCGACGCAAAACCCGATCTTGAGAACTCGCCGATGATTATATTCCACGAGAAAATGTTGCGGCAAGGCATGTGCCAGAAGACAGAAAGCGAAGTGGGAAGAAAGATACGATTCAGCTTGGAGTAAGCGAGAACGAGCTTGGAACAGAGCACGACGTCGGAATAGGTAGAGGTACGAAGAAGATGAGCGTGGAGATGGCGTAGATGCTTAGCGTTTGGGGAATGATGTAAAAGGGAGAAGAGATCAGGAGGACTCTGTGTGGTGGTTACTGATAAAGCTCGGGATTTCAAGAACATTACCAAGAGACTCTTCGCTGGACGAGAATAGCAGGAAGAGGAAGCCGCTAAGTACATCGCATCACAATGGGAAGATAATGATGATTTGAGTTACGAGGAAGAGAGCAGCAAGTGCCTCGAATTCGATCATTTCATTCTAAATTAATTATCCAAAAAATTTTCATTTAATGATTTTACAACAAAATTAAAAATGTGTATAATTTTAAAATAGTACCATAATATATTTGTGAAAACTTTGTTTTGTTTAGTTTTTTTTTTTGGGGGCAAAATTTGTAAAAAGTAAATTCAGTCATTAATATGTAAAATTGTATAATTTTAAAATTAATTATACACCAGCATAATTTACTGAAAATATCCAATATAATACATGTGAAACAAGCTAATATAATTCTAAAATTAATTATCAGAGAATTTTTTATAATGTATTTCACAAAACTTACTGTAGTTGTAAAACTAGACTTTTTAGTCTTGATATTAAAATCACCATTTGAAAAAAAGACAGAAAAATATAATAAAATTATAATCCTAAATTACAAATTCGAAATTATGTTTTGTTTTGTTTTAGGGAATACTTAATTTGAATTTAAATATTATTGTTCTTAATAAAACCAAAAATAATGGTTGAGAAAGAAAAAAGAAAACTAATTCAAATAAAAACTTTTTAAAAAAAAATAATTTTTGTTTTTGTGAGAGCCGAAATTGAGACGCCATTTCTAAAATTGGATCCACCGGTCAAAATTTCGAAAATTTCCCAGTCTCTCTCTTTCGCGCTCTCTCTCTCAATGTTCTTCGTAGACTCACAGGAGCAATACTCCGATCATCTCCTCCATCAATCTATGGCGGACCCAATCCATCAATCTCCGTCACCGTTATGCGCCAACGGCCACCGATCCACAGTCTCTCTGCGCTCCGACCAAGGCGGATCGTTCTGCTTCATCTGCTTCTCCAATCTCGTCTCCGACTCACGCGTCCCCACCGTCCACGTCTCCTACGCGCTCCACCAGCTCTCAATCGCTCTCTCTGAACCTATCTTCCTCCGAACCCTACTCACCTCTCATATCCACTTTCTCGTATCGCCTCTCGTACACGCTCTCTCTTCGATTGATGATGCTCCAATCGCTATCCAGATCATGGATACCATCTCTCTTCTCTCTTCCGCTGAGGGATCTTCAATCGGTGAGGATTTTCTGGAGAGAGTCTCCGATCAGCTCTCTTCTGGTGCTTTGGGTTGGAGCCGACGACAGTTTCATATGGTATTGTTTTGCCTTTTTCTAGGGTTTTTTTTTTATTGCTCTTCAATTGGGGATTTCATGAATTCATCTAATTAAATTTAGATCTGTAAAATTGCGATTCGTTTGATCATGGAGAAGCTTGTTGCAGTTGCTTCCCCGAAATCTCTCATACATTGCTTAATGTCTGTGTTTTGCAGCTCCATTGCTTTGGGGTTCTGATGAGCTGTGGCAATATAGACGTCAATTCCCATATCAGAGATAAAGAAGCTCTTGTTTGCCAACTCGTTGAAGGTCTTCAGTTACCGAGGTAATTTGCATAAAGCCACTTGGATGGAGACCATTGTTCTTTCTTTCTATCTTGTATGGGGCATGTTGTGATTTGTTATCTTTTTTTTTGTTCTCATAATAGTGAGGAGATCCGTGGTGAAATCCTTTTTGCTCTGTACAAGTTTTCTGCTCTACAATTCACAAAACAAAATGTGGATGGAATTGAGATTCTATCTTCATTGTGTCCTAAGCTCTTATGCCTATCTTTGGAAGCTCTTACAAAGACACAGAGAGATGATGTTCGCTTGAATTGCGTAGGTGCGTATGAGATTTTGTCTACTTGCTCCAATTCCTTCTCCTGGAACATCATGTCAATAATACGTTTAATGTCTTTCCATACAGTAAATCATTCTCAGTCTGAGGTTTTCATTCGTTTTATTTTGAAAAGAAGCTTTGTTCTATTTCAGCTAACATAGATTTTGAACTTTGTAGCCCTTTTGACCATCTTGGCCAAGCAAGGTCTTTTATCGAATTCACATACAAATAGTGTCAGCAGCATGAGCTTGGATGAAGCGGATGATGACCCTATGCAGACAACTGAGACTGTAGTCGCCAAGCCTTGTTTAAATGTCTTGTTTGCTGAGGCAATCAAAGGTCCACTTCTTTCCACTGACAGCGAGGTGCAAATAAGAGCCCTCGATCTTATCTTCCACTATTTATCCCAAGAGAGTACACCAAGCAGACAGATTCAAGTTCTGGTAGAGGAAAATGTTGCTGATTATATATTTGAGATACTGCGGTTATCAGGTAAATGTAGTCTCTTTGGATAAGTGAATAATATACTGCTACTGGACAGCTAAGAAATGATGTTGTCATGTCATACACATCTTTCTGATGTTAAATGCATAATTCATTGTTTCCTACACAAATCTAACAACTTCAGTCTTTACATACATTGCCTATTATAATTCCTTGAGATGGCTATCCTTACTTACTGTGT
Organism: Camelina sativa; assembly: GCF_030686135.1. Taxonomy (NCBI): domain Eukaryota; kingdom Viridiplantae; phylum Streptophyta; class Magnoliopsida; order Brassicales; family Brassicaceae; genus Camelina; species Camelina sativa. The sequence continues at coordinate 17,955,149 of NC_141890.1, read as the reverse complement.
TTTCCTCTGGAAGCTCACATCTGCAAAGCATTAATAGATACGTGTTTTATGTATCTGACTGATGTCCTTTTCATGAACAGAATGTAAAGATCAGGTCATCAACTCATGCCTCAGAGTCCTTGATCTATTTTCCCTAACCGAGCAGTCTTTTCGGAAGAGACTTGTTATTGGGTTTCCTTCAGTCATCCAAGTGCTTCACTATGTAGGCGAAGTTCCTTGCCATCCTTTTCAAATCCAGACACTGAAGCTTATTTCGAGCTGTATTTCTGATTTCCCTGGGATTGCTTCTAGTTCTCAAGTTCAGGAAATTGCTCTGGTTCTAAAAAGAATGCTTGAAAGATATTATTCGCAGGAGATGGGATTATTTGCAGATGCATTTGCGATTATCTGCTCAATTTTTGTTTCCCTATTGAAATCTCCATCGTTTGCTGAGACTCCAGATGTGTTAACATCATTGCAAGAATCCTTGAGACATGCCATTTTGGCCTCTCTTAGTCTCCCTGAGAAAGATCCAACGCAGATATTGCATGCAGTCTACTTACTCAGTGAAGTATATGCATACTGTACTGCACCAACATCCATAAACAAGACCAGTTGCATTGAGTTAAGACACTGTGTTATAGACGTGTGTGCATCACATCTAGTGCCATGGTTTCTCGCTGATGTCAACGAGGTCAGTGAGGAAGCAACTCTTGGCATAATGGAGACTTTCCATTCTATTCTGCTACAGAATCCAGATATTCAGGCCAAGGAGTTTGCAGAGATGCTTGTTTCAGCAGATTGGTTCAGTTTTTCATTTGGATGCCTAGGAAACTTTTCTACGCCTAAGATGAAACAGAGGGTATACTTGATGCTCAGTTCCCTCGTTGATGTTCTTCTTGAACAGAAAATGGGGTCACATATCAGAGATGCTATTCCGTGTCTTCCTACTGATCCACAAGATTTACTGTTTTTGCTCGGGCAAGATAGTTCCAATAATCAAGAATTGGCTTCTTGCCAGTCCGCAGCTCTGCTGATTTTCCATACCAGTTGGATACACAACGACAGGTGACTTAGGCTTCTGATTTTAAATCACGTTTTTGATTGACGCACTAAAGATCTGTAACCTATTTATCTTCCTTATATTATTTTGCATCTTTTGCAGGCTAGCAGATGATAAGCTGGTTTTAGCTTCTTTGGAGCAATACATTCTTTTAAACAGGAAAAGTTTATTATGCGCGATCTCTGAATCTCCAGCTATGCTCCACCTAGTGAATCTGTATGGTCTTTGCAGAAGTCATCAAAATGAGAGATACCAGATATCCTACAGTCTAGAAGCTGAGAGGATACTCTTCCATCTACTAAACGAATATAATTGGGACTTGGGTTCCAGTAATATTCATCTAGAATCTCTGAAGTGGCTTTTTCAACAAGAAAATATCAGCAAAAGTTTAACTTACCAGATCCAAAAGATCTCCCAGAGAAACTTTATTGGAAACGAAGTTCACAATGTATATGGAGATGGCAGACAGAGATCACTCACATATTGGTTTGCAAAGTTGATATCAGAAGGAGACAACTATGCTGCAACTCTTCTGGTTAACTTGTTGGAACAGCTCGCAGAGAAGGGAGAGCAGGACACTGATGTTATCTCTATTTTAAATCTGATGATCAAGATTGTTTCTATATCCCCAACTGCCTCCAACCATTTAATCATGAATGGCATTGGCAATGCAATCCATAAACTTGTTTGTGGCTTTACTAACTCATCCTTGGGAACATCTTTCACAACACTCCTTCTGCTAATATTCAATATTTTAGCTTCTGTGCAACCTGGAGTGCTTGTAAATGATGAATCATTGGATGCTGTGATTATAAAGGTATGGTCGTTTAGACCTATTCTCGACCAAAAATATCATTATATCATATAGCTCACTGGATCCTCTATGTTTTGTAGTTGTTAAATTATTTGAGGCTGCGAGACACTGCCATAACACAGAACCATGAAGGTACGATGGTGATTGGTATTCTTTCTTTGGTTCTGTACCACTCGTCAGATGGAGCACTTGTTGAAGCTTCAAGAAGTATTGTGTTGAATTCGCACTTGGTATCAGCAATCAACACTGTGGTTGCTGTAGCTTGCTCAAAGGGTCCAGCATTAACTCAGTATCAGGACGAAACTGACATTGGGGAGGCTTTAGCATTCACGTTACCTCTCTATTTTTTCTCATTAAGAAGGTAGCATCTGAAATTGTTCACAATGCTAGATCCTACTTTCAACTGTTCTTAACTCCCTTTTGGCCTTAGCTTGCAGATTGTTCTAGCTGGAGCAGTGGACTGGCAAACTTTCTTTGGCCCATCGAGCAACCTGGATACACTACCCGTAGTATGCATCCATTGCCATAATTTTTGCAGGTTGATGCATTTTGGAACGCCGCAAATCAAGCTCATCGCCTCTTGTTGTCTTTTGGAATTGTTCACTGGATTATCACAGCAGATTGACATAAAAAGAGAGCAACTACGGTGTTCTTCGAGTTACCTGAAATCAATGAAGGCTGTTTTAGGTGGTCTTGTATTCTGTGATGACATAAGAGTAGCGACAAACTCTGCGCTTTGTTTGTCCATGATTCTAGGATGGGAAGACATGGAAGGAAGAACGGAGATGCTTAAGACCAGCTCATGGTACAGGTTTATTGCAGAAGAAATGTCAGTGTCCTTGGCGATGCCTTGTTCGGCATCAAATACCTTTGTGAACCACCACAAACCAGCAGTCTATGTAACCGTTGCCATGCTAAGACTCAAGAACAAGCCAGCGTGGCTGAGAACTGTTTTTGATGAGTCTTGCATCTCTAGCATGATTCAAAATCTTAGTGGGATGAACATCAGCAGAGAGATTGTAATATTGTTTCGAGAACTTATGCTGGCTGAGCTATTGAATTCCGAGCAAGTGACCAAGTTGATTCGTGCATTCCAGGTTTGTTATGCAGATAAGGTATCTCAATATATGTTTGGATACATCAAATCAATTTCATAACAAGCTCTGGTCCTGCAGGAATTTAAAAAACAAATGCACAGGAATGGAACTCAAGAAGAAACCGTTGAAGAACAACAACAAGCAATTTCCTCAATACATGATCATGGTGAAGTCCGCAACTATCTTGTACAGTTGATGGTATCTAACTCGTTTGGACGCACAAGTGGAAGTGAAACATACACCAAGAAGAAGAAACAGGTTCTCGATGAAGTGGAACAATTCTCCAAGCTATTATTATCAACAAGAGGGAATGGTGTAACTGACACAACACCGTGTAACGTCTATACAAGAAAGAGAAACAAGACAAATCCAAACAGAGAGAATTGTGTAGAAGAGCAGACTTAAGAGAAGCTTTCACAACTGTTAGTCTCTACATACAGTCTAGTGTTTGTATAGGTTGAAATTTACATACTAAAGTGCAGTTTTCTGATTCTTAACCACAAGTTCCATAAGATTCTGGTACGTCCATTGCGTTGATTCTTCACCTATCATTTCTTCACAGCTCCTAATAAACCGCCCTTTCCCAAAAGCAGCATGAACTAAAGGATCAGTCTTTATTTCCACAGGCTTATCAAGAAACCCAATCTTTTTCCAAGTGATAAATACTCCAGTACCATCAAAACCAGCTTCGCTCAAGTCGTAGACAATTCCGACAGTTACAAGGTCAAGCTTCACACGTTTTGTCCGTAGCTCATCGAGGAGCAGCTCAATGCTCTTGAAATCCCCCATTTTCGAGTAAGCTAAAAGTACAATATTAGCAAAAGTTGAATTCCAAGTAACTCTAGCTTCTTTCATCTCTTTAACAACATAATCCAACCCTTTTCGACTCACAAGACGGGCATGACACAAAAGCCTGAGACACCAAGCCAGATCGGTCCTACGGGTTCTAGAATAAGAAATGCCACGACCCAAATCATCAAGCCTCGATAACATGAGGTTATCGATGTAAACATTAGCTAACTTCCTAACTAAACCATCATCTAAACAAATCCCAAACCTTATAACCTTATTACACGTCTCCTCCATCTTTTCAATAACCCCAAACTCCGCATAAGCTTCAAGCATGGACAACAACGTACAAGGCTCGAGAGTCATCTTCCTCGACATCAAACTCTGATACATCTGCTCCATTCTCTTAAGCAACCCTCCACGCGAAAACTCGCGTATAAGTAGATTATAAGTAACATGGTCACGCACACAACCATCAGATTCCATTCTCCTAACGCACAAAACAATCTCATCATACATTTTCCATTTACCGTATGCTTCAATCAAGCCATCGTATGTCTCGCTGATCGGTGACAGACCATTCTCTTTCATCTGGCTCAAGTAGAACATAGCTTCCTCAAACTTGCCATCATCAGCATAACCATGGATGATTGAATTATAGATTTCTAAAGATGGACTTAGCTCATGATCATCAATCATACTGCGAAAAGATCGAATTGCTTCGTTCATCGATCTTTCCTCACATAAAAACCTTATAATCCTCTCGTAATTGGCCACACTTACTCGAAAAGGTTCAAGATTCTTCCACGCATTATAAACCTGCAATTGAAAGAAGAAAAAAAAGGATCAATTTCATGTTCTCAGATTTGATGAAAGAGATAGATATGTAGGAGATGAAGTTACAGGAAGAATCTCGTGGAGTCTTGAGGAGTGACGGAGAAAACGAATTACAGCCCAGAAATGGTCTTTGCGCCAATCTCCATCCTCTTGAAGCAGTCGTAAAGGACAAGAACCGGGACGACCAAGCCGCCGTGTCAATGAACTGACAAACCGGTGGTGGTTGTAATCATCGGAGAGAAGAGAGGTGGGCTGCGTCGTTGCGTCGCCATTGACAGACAGAGGCAAAGAGCGGCGGAGAGAAGAGGGTTTAGGTATAGAATAGGCTCTTCTTGTTATGGTACTGAGAAAGCTTGTGTTCGAATTCCATAGCGGCGGAGATGGCTTCTTCTGTAGCGTCGCACTGTGGAGAAATTGCGCCGTCGTCAGAGTCTCCATTTACACTCTCTCTGCAAAAGTTCTGATTCGGTTCTGGTGCGGTTTAGTTTGAATTCGGGTTAAGGCTAATAAACCGATTCAGAATTCGGTTTTGAGCAATTCGGTTAGATTCAATTTGGTATTCTTTTAACAAATTGAACCAAATTACCAACTCTAAAAATGCAAACAGAAGAGAAATTAGTCATGGTAAAAGATGAAATTTAAAGAAGTGGTCTGCATAAAAGTATTTTATAAAGCCTAAGCAACAATGGTAACTCCTACAAGAACCAAACTACTGCAGAACTAAACAAGTCTTTTGTACTAGCAAGTCTGTAGAATCCATTCATCATACTCCTAGCATTATACAAGAGAGGGGTTTATTTAACATTGGAGCAGCAAACGAATGGCACCCAAAAGGGTCTTCCTTTCACTTTCCTCTCCTCTCTCTTCAAGTCCACTGGATACTTTGCTGGCGAATTCCATTCCTCACTCACTTCTCTTTTCTCTGGCCAGCGACCGTCTTCAGGGGATGTCTCCTGTCCCAGTATCGAACTCACTCTCGGTATGTTGTTACTCTCATTTTGAGCCTTTGCCTCTTGTTGCACCCTTGGTGATCTTGCTTCACTCAGAAGGTTCTTTAGCGGCACGTGTTGCTCCTTTGCTGAGCTCCAGCTTGTTGTCTTCTCCAAGGTGATCTCTTGGTTCTGAGATACGTTTTCCGGTTTGTTAACTCCACCGCTTACTCCTGTTCCATCAAAATTGATTTGGTCATTAAAAAGATATACAATATGAGGGTTTTGGGTTATATCTCATACGAGATGGGATACGTACCTGAAACCGATCCCAAGTTGGATTCAAACGCATTAGATGCATTATTTCTACTGACTAGTGGACTTGAAACCAGAGATTTAATGTGAGCTTCTGAAAGATTCTGCAATCTCCCAAAATCACGATGGTCGTTTGATTCTATTGTCACTGGGACCTCAGCATAGTAGTTGTGTGCTTTGGCATTACCGTCAATCTCATTTGCTTGAATCACCCCCAAGCCACCAACAACTCTATTGAATTCTGTCCTTCCGCTTTCCAGTGACTTCTGATTCGGTGTTTTAACAGTGTTGTCAGGTGCAGTGCCTGTGGAGCCAGAATGGCCAATAGGATATGCCGTTGTATTTGTTTCGTTTATGAAACTGCTTTCCTCCACAACCCTCCCGTTGTTAATCTCTCTGCAAACTTCATCTTTACTTTCAGAGAATTCAGCACTGATTTGAAGGGCAGAGTCTTTAGATGTTTCTGTCGAACTTTTTATCTGATCACTTGCATCAGCTCCCTCAAATACAGCAGACACCGGAGACACATAGCAAGAGGATTCAGAACCCAGCGTGTCTTTTGGGTTGTTCCCCTCCTCAGCTACAACATTTGCTTGAATAAGTTCACTCTCATGACCAACGAGATCAACTAAACCAGTTTTGTTAGCTGCACTGCTCACATCAGCATTCGAGTCAACAACTATAGAATCGACAGCAGGTAGAGAAACTATCAAGGTTTCTGATTCAACAGTTTGTGCCTTCCCCAATGATGATTCAGCCTCTTCATCTTTCACTTTAGTATCTTCAGAGTCAATCTTAGATATCATTATGTTCTCTGCACTGGGAAATTCCTTGACCACAACCAAATCAGTTTGGCCTTGAGGTTCAGTTTTGTCACCGAAGAGAAGCTTGTCTGATGAAGGAGCCTCTGAGCCAATACTTAAGCCTTCAGGCTGAATTCTTAAATTCTCTGCCTCAGTAAGAGTATCCTTTTCACATTCTTCACCTTTAGATGTCTCAGAAAGAAAAGGATTCACAGAATGATTCCCTTCCATTTCGACTAGGCCTTTGATTCCATGCAAAGAGACATCAGCATTCTCAACAAAAGGCATATTATCAGAAACAGATTGACCAGCACTGATATCCTGAGTTGCATCAGCTTCTGCCAGAGAAGTATTGACTGGAACATCCTCACTGACTATACAGCTAGCTTCACCAGGATGAGTCATACTCGTTGCTTCTGATGAAAATCCATAGGGACCATCCACGTCCGAGTAAATCACATCATCGTTCCATGATGAATCTGAGGTGTCCTCTTTCTTCCTTAATTCAGATGCTAACTTAGATTCAGATTCTTCCGTTAACTTTTCTTTGCTTTCAGTCTCTAATCTAACATCTGATATGGAATCACCACCTTCAATGACCTGAGCTTCCTGGGGTGACTCAATCACAGTTTCAGATGCTATAGAGTGTTCTTCAGTAGAACTCTCTCCACCTTGTCGAGTACCAGAAGCTGCTTCAACTGCACGTGGGACGTCATAGTTGTCAAGGACTTCCACAGATGGAACTTCACAGCTCTCTTGAACCACTTCAGAGCTTTTCATCACACAGTCCGTTGATGAATTAATGCACTGTGGAGCCTCACCTGAGCAGTTCCAAATTCATCAGCTATATAGTCGAAAGAAAGCAGGCACATCACACAAAACATGAAAGCAAAACGGGAAACAAAACCGAGAAATGTGATAAACACAGTGAACTAAATAGTTTCCCTTAGAACTATAGTAGTCTACACTCTACAGGTTTGAGATATCGTATAAAGGTCAACAAAACTAAGACTTTATTATACTAGATGACAAAACTTATGTTAGCACTATTAAAACCAAAGTCTCATTAGCACCCAAAAGGTAACATATCATCTCTGAGTAATTTATTTAACAAAGGGAGTAGTAACTGACCAGGATTCTCAGTAACCTTTGCAGCACAGTTAGTAGCTGTATCGTCCTTGAAAGAATCAGATCTAGAAAACTCACAAACAGCATCAGTAAACACATCCTCTTCAGAAACATCCCCAATTCTCTCATCACCTTTTCCCACAACTCTTGGACCTTACCTCAACATTAAACAGTACATTACACCATTAGCATCAGAGTCTTTCTCTACTTTAAAATCAATCCAAAGCAATAAATTTAAAGTTCTTACTTGGGGTTTTTTGGTCATCAGGAAAATCAAGATCCTGTTTGGCCTTATCGGGGTCAAAGATCTCAAATCCTTTGATGGTTCCACAGATCTTCTTGTGAGCACGACGGTTTTTAGCACTAGGATGTGGATTAGGGTAACTCCAACCACATTTAGTGCACACATGACTCTTACCTCCTCCTCCTCCTTGTCCTATAATAACAAGGGTTTACAAAATCAAAATCAATCAGTGTCCATATCCTCAAATTGATAATAGATTCTACAAAAGACTCCTTTTTTTTTAAAAGGGAACTTTTGTTTTAAAGAAAAAAAAATTAAAATCAGAAAGCCAAAACAGTCATAATCAGAAGAAAACATTAATCAAATAGACATTAAAAGACAAAAAGGAAGAAACCATTCATTATTGCAACAACAACAACAAGAGAAAAAAAAAAGTTACAAAAGGAAAAAAAAAAATCTAAAAAACACAAGAAACGAAACGAAATGAATTTGACGACATTATTAGAGGAAGGAAGAAATTGGAAGTTAAGTTAAAAAAAAAAAAAAAAGCGAAAACCCTAAAAAGGAGACATTGATAATGATGAAGAACCTGGAGAGTTGCAGTGGTCCTGAGAAGAATCCATGTGTTTTGTTCTTTTAGGTTTTTTTTTTTTTTTTTTTTTTTTTTTGAAGAGAAGGGCAGGCAAGGAGAGAAGAAGATGAGAAGTGTAACAACAACAACAACAACAACAGTTTCAGTTTCGATTTAAAAGCAATGAATGAAAAAAAAAAGGAATTGTGTTGTTGAGTTTTTAGGGAAACGAGGAAGCCAAGCAAAAGCCCACTACACTCACTTAACCAAACCAAACGATCGGGTGGGTGGGGCCTAATATTAATTATAGTCCGATCGTATATCCTTTTTTTATATATTTGTACGAAGTTTCTTTTAGTAAAAAGTGTGTAAATTCTCATTGGCTCATTGCTAATTCTCTAACAACAAACCAACAACTTTTGGATTGTAAATTTTATTGTATGCTTGGATTTAAAACCACCAAATTTTCTTCTTCTTTTAAGATTTTTACTTCTACTAAAAAAAAAGATTGTTTTCTTGTGATAGTTCAGATGATATGACTTTGGTTTTCGAATGTTTAATACTCTAAAATTCAATTCTTTGTTCTATTTAGTTTTATAAATTTATTTCATAAAAAAAAAACTGAAATTCAATTTGGTAGATAATTTTAAAAAAACAACAAAAAAACATATTCCATGAAATTTAGTTACGATTTTTCTGAGATGATTATTAACCAATTGGAATTGGTTTCACAATTTTTTGAAGCTTAGAATAATACAAAATTAAAAATGAATTATGTCTTAATCATGTATGAGAAAATTGAACGTATTATAATACAAACACCATATTTTAATTAGCTTAAGTTTATAATCATTTTCTTATTATCATCCAAATATCGTAAAATAAATTATTTCTAGATAGATACTACTATATTGTAAAAAATTTCTGAATTAGTCAAGAGTACCAAAATCAGCTTCCAACTAAAGCCACACAAACACAAAGAAACAACATAAGCACATCATGGCAGAAAAAAAAAACACAATGCTTTATACATGAATAAATAAAATTAATTAGCCTCGGGATCATAGGAACCAAAATATTAGACTAGTCCAGGAACAATACCATATCTAGTAATGTCAGGTAATCGAACGGGGGAGGAGGAGTATTGTTAGTAAGAAGGAAAGATTTCAAATTTCTCACACGTATATATCGGGGGACACACAAATGGGAAAGGTAAGATTAGCTTTGTTACATATACAATTTATAAACTATGAACAAGATTGAACAAAAAAACTGCAACACCCTATCCACTATTCTTCTAAGCTCCTAATGCTTGCAAAATTCCAAAGTTCATTGAAAACTAACTTCAGACACATAGTAATTTGGTTGTCTTTCGGTTGCGAGTCTTACCTAATTTCCCGTGTCACAAGGCATTTTTGTTCATCGTCTTCTACTTGTCCTTGAGGTCGCCTGGTGCCCGTCCATCATGAAACACATCTCGACCAAATTCCAAGATTTTGCGTTATGGAATATTCCTGCGCCAGAAAAATTTCTGCACACCAACCTACAGAATAGGACGAAGTGAGACAAACCCACATTATTGTGCATTACATCGCAAGATTCTAATTTGAACAGCTAAAAAAATGTTATTTATCTCAAATATAATTGCACCATGACCGAAAAATACGATCTTGTTTTGAAGTCTCATAGCTACTCGTGAGATAACTCCTCTAAGTATCGTTATTAGTACGTTATTAGTAAAGAAAGATTACTGGGATCTTATGTATGAGAGATATTATTTTTATAGTTAATATATACTAGTATAGTAGTTGTCTTTTTTTCTAATAATGGATTTGATAGAATTTAATTGTAAATATAAGACATTGTTATTTGATATGATGTTGTGTAAGCTAAAGACCTAATTCTTGCCCTGAAATAATGTGGCTAAAGAACCTTTTCGGGAAATTGTCTAACATGTGCCAATTGATGGAGTACAGTATATCGTTTATAATTACAAGTGTCATCTATTCTCATGGATGTTATAAAGATACACATTTTGTACAAAAATAAGAACAATACCACTAAATTCTTATGATTTTGTGTTGATATTTGATATGATGTTGTGTAAGCTAAAGACCTAATTCTTGCCGTGAAATAATGTGGCTAAATAACCTTTTCGGGAAATTGTCTAACATGTGCCAATTGATGGAGTACAGTATATCGTTTATAATTACAAGTGTCATCTATTCTCATGGATGTTATAGAGATACACATTTTGTACAAAAATAAGAACAATACCACTAAATTCTTATGATTCTGTGTTGGGAGTTTAATGGACCACTCAAGTAGGGCTGATTGTGGTAAAATTTCTTCAACCTTTGTACTTTAGTATACATGATGATGCTACACTAACTTGCTTCGAAAACTGGGAAGATTATGAAATCTATAGAAGTCATAGGGAAAAGTCTTAATATAAGGGTGAACATGAAGTTTTAATACTAGAATGATAAGATGTAAAGCTAGCAATGGTGAAAATAAATGGAATGAATGATATGTTACTCACTCAAATGAAGTCATGGTGATGGTTGTTGGAGGCACTATGAGAAAGAGTGGTGATTATGTATAGTTGTTAGACAAAACCATGATATATTCTTTACTATTTCAATTCAATGAAAATAGATATGGGTTCGTATCCTGTCTAAATTGAATACAATGATTGAAAAAAATAAGGTATATGATCGATTTTGAGAAAGAAGGTGCCAATTCTAAGACTCCAAGAGAGATATATGATTCTAATAAGGATTATACTAATCATACAAGCCATTTTCTTATCAAGAAAGAAGATGAAGGTAACAAGATATATACAATGAGAGACACTATCACCAAAGAAGGAGACGGGACTACTCACAGTTTTGTTTCGCCATATATATCTCTCTTTCTCTTAATTTTAAATCTAGTGATTAATATTTTAGAAAATATATGAAATAATGTTCTATTGGTTCATGAAAAGTTTTGTTTTATTTGAAAATGAGTTAACTGACCAATGATTTAGATTGCAAATTGCATTGGAATCAAAGGCATGCTTGATAGATAGAGGGATATTAGTAGAATTGTTTCATTGAGTTTGTTGCTCATTGAAGGCTTGATTAGTCGATTGGAGTTGATGAAGAAAAGTGTTTCCGAAACCCAAACATGCAAGTCCAACTCAAAAATGTCTTCTCCATAAATTTTGAGCCAAAATATGCTCAAATCTATAAATGCCCCTAGATTTATATGCTAATTTATTTGTTGAGTCTGTTGAATTTCCATTTTAAGTGGTTCTTGTAAATCAAAAACTATACATGTACTTTGTAAAAAAAAAATGTTATAACAGAATAGTCTAAGAGATGCGTACTCAAATAATATGTAACTAGATTAGGACATATGTTCTCCTTTTACTTATATTATAATTTTAGAATAAAATATAATTTATACGATTATTTTTAAAAAATTTTTGATAAAACATTATGCAATAAAATTATATGTTAAATATAATAACTTAAAAAATATTTATTTTGTATTGTTAATTTTGTAATTTTATGTATGAGAAATGATTATGTTTGTTGTTTGTTTTTATTTTAATTTTTGAACATGTTTGGTGAAATTTTTTTAATATGACCCGTGCTTAGGTAAGATTTTATTTTCAGTTACACAATAAGATCTCGGAAATCACGATTAAGTGTGATAAATTGCCAAAATTCTAATAATATATTTTTATGCCTAACAATATATATTTTGTAACAATACATGAAATATTAAAAATTTTATTTAGGAAATTGTATAAATTATTGGAATATTTTCTTTAAGAAGATTTTTTGTGATATTCTTTAAGTGTATCCCCTATAGAATCTATAACGTTTTTTTGTAACCAACATATATTTAATTTATAACCTATTTTGTAACCAACTTATAAAAATTATATAGTTTACAAAAAAGTTGTGTACTTAAGTTTTATTGTATAGGAGATAGTACATTTCTGACCTTTATAATAGAACTTTTGTTTGTACTCAAAAGCAAGATGGATCCCAAAGATCATGTTAAAAGCTAATACAACACTTAGTATCATCAAATACAAGTATTATATTCTCTTACTTGAAGATTTATCGGATGGGGTAGCCGGTTCAAAATACTTTTCTTAAGCTTCTCTTACACAGTTGACCATTTGACCTGACCCAATGCTCCATATACTTTTCTAGAGTTGTTGAACCATATACATTTGTAATTGTATTAAAAACAAAAAAATCATTCTTTTACACATTTGTAAATACATAACGAAATTATATTTTGATGTCTTGTATATGAGTTTGATGTATCACCTGCTATCTCCCACTACTCGAAGCCAAAAGCAATTTCAGTTCGCCGCTCACGTGACGTGCAAGAGATTCATTCTTTTAGACTCTACCACCTAGCCTCAAATGCAATTTTGTTGTTGGAAAAAATTGTTTCCTATTTTTCTTTTCTTCCTAATGTTTAGATTGAGAACATGTTTTCTTTTTACCGGGGATCAATCATAGATCCACCTTTTGTAGAAAAAATGATACTACAACACAAAAGACAAAATGATAGTAAATCATTATATAATAACAAAAGGTCGACAGTAATTAGTACTTTTTAGAAACTATATTAGAAAAGATGACAGGAAAAGGAGAGATGTCAAATCTATGAGTTTTCATTTACTGGAGAGAGTAGGGTCAACTCTGGATTGCATTGAGATTTATACACACAAAGTTACAAATAATTATAATAATAATGCTTACAAGCAAATTATCTTTAAGCTTTACTCTCTCATGAAGATGATGATGATACTGTTGCCTCCGACAACTTTCTCGGTCCAGATGCAGCTAGTAGCTCGTAATCCTATAAGATCAGTAACCCAACTTAAGCAAATCACTCTATATAACCCGAACAGTTTAAAATGAGACCAAACCGAGTCGACTGATCGGTTATTGGAGAACTGTTCCAACAACAAACAGTAACCGAACTGGTTAACTAACAACAGATCTACTTTTGAATGGCAAAGTTTATGTTTACCTGCACAATAGACTGTGAGCAGAATTTGCCAGACAGAACCGCGCCTTCCATGGAAGCTAAGTACTTCTGTTTAGTGTAATCTCCAGCTAAGTAGAATCCTTCAATAGGTGATCTCTGTAGAGGACGACATGGTTCGCAGTTTGGGATGGTCTTGTACACAGACCTGATCATGCACCCAAAAAATGAAAAATGTTGTGTCCATCATCATAATGCCAAGTCTCTTATGAAGCTAAATACATGGGATTTTTGGAGTTTGATATAACTTCTCTAACCTTGGAGTTTTCACTACATGGTACTTCAAAATTTTAGCTTTGCTTTGGTCAGCTGAGATTTCATCCGGGAAGAGCTTCTCAAGTTCTTTCATGGTTGCATCTATGATGTCAGAGTCGGTCCGTGATATCCATTCCTCTGCTGGTGCAAATACTAGCTCAAGCATCGACCTGTTAGGATCGTAATATTCCTACAAGAAAGAAAATGCTTTGTTAACTCTAGATACTTGTGAGTGTTGATTCAAGGTTGAATCAGTTTCGAAATTCAGATATGCCAACAAAAGTTATGACAAGATACTTGTGAGTGTTGTACATGAGATATACGTGTGCACGAGGTTTTAATCTCTTATGATAGATATATACTAGAAGAAAAGGTTTAGAAAGACATGAATGCGTGTTTACCTTACAAGTTAAGGACATGTCGGCATATACACTCAGAAGGTTACTTCTGCAAAAACACCAAAACAAAAATGTTGAAGATACAGAAAATGTTTAACCAAGAACACGCCTTAACTGTTGCTGATTCAAGACTGCACATTTCTTATTCTTGATGAAAAGTCAAGTATTAATGCAAAACTCTTTTTCCAATACTATGTCCAGCTAAGTATTCTATAAGACTTAAGGCCTCAAAACTGCTTAAATAAGAAATTCACCTGCTAAAGAGTAGGTGATCATATGTGTTCTTCAGTTTTCGATCAAACCTGTGATAACAGTTCACAGCACTCAAGATCTGCTTGTGATCTCACCGAAATGCCAAGTAATATAAAAAGAGAGGTATCGGTCTCACTAACCATATATGAACATTAATAACTGGCACTCCAACTAATTTATCCAACTTCTTGAAGTATGGTATTTCTTTCCAGGAATCTGGTAAAAGGAGCTTCAGGATATCAACTACAAAACAAAACAAAAGCATAGACAGCATATTAATAAGCAGGATACCAGATGAAATGTAAACCCACAAGACAGCATGGTAGTAAACCTGGACCGGCAAACACATACGCGTCTCCTTCAACAGTGCTTCCATTAGTGAGTAAGAAATTTTTAACCGTGCCATCGTTATTGAGCTCAATTTTCTTTATCCTAGAATTCAGTTGCACTTCACCACCTAGTGATCGAATATGTTCCACTATTGGCATACAAAGCCTTTCTGGAGGATTACCATCCAAGAACGCCATCTTGGAACCATGTTTTTCCTGTCAATGTAGTTTCTATTAGTTTGCATTTGCAGATTCTCAAAATCCTAACCAACTGGTGCAGCTCATGACACACCATAGGTTTCAAAATGAGAAACATTTGATGTTTGGGATAAGGTACTACAAGTTAATCAACTGGTAAACCCAAGAAATAAGGTGGTCGTCATATCGATTTCATTCAAAATAACAGTGAAAGTGACTTTTTGTTAGCAAAACCAGTCGCTGGCAAGAAACTAAAGGTACATCATGTTTTCCAGAGCAAATACTTAATTCTTCCTGCCACTATGGGCAGAAGAAACAATAGCAAGAACCTTAGGAAGATTGGGTAAAAAAATAACTCTAGTGTAGTTTGAATGGTAACTACGATTGCGAGTACAGTAAAATATTCACAAAAAGACAGGCGAAAGGAAGAGCAAAAATAAATAAACGGATGGAATGTCAAACCTGAAGAAATCGGTTCAAAGCAATCAAAATGCATTGCATTGACAGTTCATCAGGGTTTATAAAGTTTAGTGCCTTTGACATGGCAATAAACACCTCGTCGGTCACACGCTCAGGTACTCCCTGGACAGGTATACAATTTATCATAATCTATTATCATCTGATGAGCAAAAGTACATGCAAGCAAATAAAACACAAACAACCACATGGACTGGAAAAAATCAGAAAGTTGAAAAATAAACATGATTCAGCATGCTACCTACTCTATAAATTAAGTTCATCAAAACGCTTACAAAAATATCACAGGGAATGTTAACTCGAATAGCCTACTTGCCTGCTTTTGCATCCACTCTTTGACTGATAAACCATCTTGGGCTTCAACATAAGCCTGGCCGCCGACCATAGCTGGCAAAAGTCCAATAGCAAACTTTATTTTCTCTGGCCATGTCAGCATTTCATTGTTCCTCAAAATAGCCCAAATACCTACAAAGTAAATCCAACATCAACAACTTAAATTATACAAAAACACATTAATTACACCATAGACGCATTTCAGCACTAATGCTATACTGGAGTTCAGTTTCCATCTTGCCTTGACCAGCAACAGAATTTTGCAGCTTATATTCTCATTCTAGTTCATGGAAGCTCGATACTAGATTCCATACTTTGGAATCAAAAATGACCATTTCTTTGTGTTGTGACGTCTATGCAACATAGTTACTAACCCCGCTTTTTGTATTACATTTAACTCAAGTTTCTGCATATTAATCCAATCTAATTAAACCAAATTCATGGTACCGTTACCTAAAAATTCAATCTACATGAAGCATTAATATTCTATTAGCTGGTTAGCAGATTAAAATATGCTATAAGTTTATCCTCTCACCGTTCAAGGGTGCTGGTAGGACATCTGGGAAGTCAAATCTACTGAATTCGCCAGGTTTACTTGGCATAGCGAAAATCATGGAGTGTTCTTTCCACTGCAACCGATCATTAATCCCAAGTTCTCCAAATAAGTTCTGCACATTCGGATAAGCACCGACTTCCGGCAAGAATATGAAAGAGTGTCAAGACAAAAAGTAAAGTACTTCACTAAAGAATTGTAATAACAGGGAAAACAGATAAGAACTGTTTCGTATTTGTTCTAAAACTGAGGTAGAGCTGGTATTGATTATCATACCCTGAGCAACTTATATAGGGAGAGCAGCAAAGAGGGTATGAATTTGGACTTACAGAATATATGTAATCCGGTTTCATACCAGTCCCCATCTTCATCTTTCCATGCAGCTATCTGCAGGAACAAAAGTTTCACATCATTAATAGATGCTCTCAAAAATGAAAGGTAAACTTTCTAATCATATTAAGCCTATGAATTGGAAGAGTTTGTGCGGTGTGTAGAACAAGACAGAAAACATAAGAACATAAAAGACACAATTTAACAAAAATACTTAAGAAACAGACAATGTACACAATCGTTTACCTAAGAGCTCTAACACTCAAAACACTAATTATATCTTGTAGTCTCAAAAACATAATTGGTACAGCCTTTTGAAACTAGCAAATCTTACAAGATGTCGAATGTAAACAACCATGAGTTGTTCGATGATTAAGAACAATTCGAAGTACCTTTCCACCAAGAACATCTCTTGCTTCAAGCAACAGAGGTTCATGGCCTGCATCAGCTAGGTACTTTGCAGTAGACAATCCAGCCAATCCTGCAATTATTTGAGAGATAAAAGAGCTTCATCACATAAAAAATGCATAGCATAAAACTGACTTACTAAACAAACTTCATCAAATCTTAAACGGATCATTAAAGAAAAACTAAATTTTGAGACATACCAGCACCAGCAATTACAACTTTTAAAGGCTTTGCAGGACGAGGAGCACTACGAAAAGATGCAGATAAACTTGCAGCTTCCAAAAAATTGACTGTATTCTCAAGCTCAGGCCTTGGAATATCCACACAAACTACCTGTAAATTACCTCTCTTTAATCAAAATCACACTAGATAAAATTTCCAGAATTCCAAGTAAAAAAAAAACAGACAAAACACCTGCAAAGGAGCAGCACTCCTCCTTCTTGTTCTTGTCTTGAGTGCTTGAGAAGTCGGAACCCTAAAGCTGTGTCCCATCAATTCACAACCTCCAGAAGAAAGTGCCTCCACAAACCCGTTTTGATAAGGCAAATTCGCCGCAGAAACATTCCCAAACACAACCATCTTCTCCACCCTTAATTCACAACTGCTCCTATGAATCCCAATAAGGAATTCGAATTACAAAAACACACAAAAAGGGAGAAAATGGTAACGTAGTGGAGAACGATGAGGAGCCATTCAGACAAAAGTTTGTGTCTTTAACAACAAGAAGAACAAAAAAAAAAAGCGAACTTGATTTAAAGGGCAATAGTAGTTCTCCAGTATCTTATCTTACCTAGCGAGTAGCGAGCAATATCAAAGTAGAGAAGCACAGGAGACGCAAGGAAGAAGAAGAAGAAGGAAGCTAGTGGAAGGAAGTAGCTAGCCGATAACAAAATTAAGGCTTTAGAGTACCCATATGCTCTTCTTGGTTGGTCCGTTTCTAGACCACGCTCTCTCTCTTTTGCTTACCAAATATGTAAGATAGACAATTAACCACATAAATTCATTAGTATATTGTTTTCATTTTGTTAACAGCACCATATTATTCTATTCCTTTATTGGTTAATCGACTCGAGAGACACTGCATCTGTCGTAATTAGCATGATAATTAACAATTTAGTAAAACAAAGTATAGACAGACAACTTAAAAAAATGTGTCTTTTAAGATCCATTGAAGATGAACTTTTTCAAGTTGCCAATACAAATTAGATATATGCTTAACTATGAGAGACGAGATGAAACCAAATTTTGGATCTTCCAAAAAAGTAGAGGAAGTTCTATAAACAAATTTTTGTTTTTTTTTTTGTCTTAGAAATTGTAGTACAAAATTAATGGTTGGTTGGCAAAATATACATTGGTAGGTAGTAATAAAGTAAAGCTGTCATCATTTAATGAGTGGCATTGACATTGCCAACAAATGTAATGACTTGTTTCAAACTTCCTAAAACGATTACTACAAAGCGCAAGCTTATTAGTGCAATGGCAATGTTTCCATGTCAAATTGATATGAATTTCTCTATGATCTTATTCAAAGGTCAATACATCTATTTTTATGCTTCTCAACTTCTTCTAATCTATGAAATATATTAACATATCTCAATTTTACAAAAATTGTCATATGTTCTTTATGTAGAATATGTTTCAACACTCCCCTTCAGCGTGCAACGTGAATGTTTCGAATGTTTATTTTTCCAAAAAGATATCGTAATTGTTGGACATGTGGTTTTGTCAAAATGTCAGCTACTAGTCTTTATGTAGTTAGGCACAATATCGACATCTTGAACAAAATGACACCAATTTCAACATGATTTCGGGCAATGTGTAATACACTCAATAACTATTTTTAAAATAAATACATAAGTATATGTAAAATTCAGAATTTTTTTAATTGTGTGAAATGTATCAAAATAATAAACTTTAGCTGCATGTACTCTATAATGTCAAATTGGATTAAAGCCTACGTGGATTTAGACAATGTGTAATCGTCATTTGGTTATTTGAAAGTTGATGTTGAGAATGAAAAAAAAACTTAAGAAATATTATTAGAATCAATTTTGAGAAAGAAACATTTTTAGGTGGTATTTCTAGATTTTGCTATTTTCCTAAAATATTTTAATTCCATTGTCTTATATCTAAAAACACAATTTACATTTTATTATGTTAAGTATAGTAGTTGTTAATTGTTATTACATATGTAAATTTCCTAAATGTTTATTTTTATTATTGTTCAAAAAGCCAATTTTATGTCATTTTGCCTCAAACATATGAAATTTGTTTTTTTTTTTTAACAACATATGAAATTTGTTATTTTTGCCACATAAGAAAAAATAAACATTTGGGGAAATTTGTCATTTTTTATTCTCTCTCTTTACTAAATTTATTCTTCATATTATCAACTTTGGGAATCGGGTCCATAATTCGAGGGCGAAGTACGTTTAGAATCTAAAACTAGTGGACTAGCAAAGCCCAATAGTCATTAATAAGTTTTTGTAAAACAAGTAACACACCCTTTAAATTCAAAAAAAAAACAAAAACAAAAAAACAGAGAAAGAAATGGTAAAAGTGGGAAACAGTCGAATCGAACTTTTCTCCTCCAGTCAGTCCTCCTCCTTGCAAATTGCAATCCCTTCCTTTTTTTTTTTTTTTTTTTTTGACTTTTCGTTTGCTTTGACTTGTCAGTCCTTTTTTGATCAATCAATCCCACCCATCACAAACCTCTTCTTCTTCTTCTTCTTCTTCTTCAACCTCTTGAATCTCAAATTCTTAATCCTCAATCCTCAATCCTCAAGCTTCTTCTTCTTCCTCCTCTTCGCATTGAACAACAATGTCTAATTTCACTTATACTTCTGCTTTCAACCTATCCGAGTCCCCTTTAAATTCCGCCATTGGTTCTTCTTCTTCTTCTACCTCTGCGTTCGTCTCCGCTTCCGATGATGATAACACCGACGACGCTTGTAGCATCTGTCTCGAGCCTTTCACTCTCCAGGATCCTTCCACTGTCAGATTCTTAAACTCATCTCTCGCTCTCTCTCTCTCTCTCTCTCTTATTATTCTACATTTGTCTTAGATACGCTTTAGCTCTTTCCTGGGTTTTACGATCTCGCTCTCGTTTTTCATATTCCCCCTTTTGTTGCCTTAAATCTGGAACAATTGGATTGTGACTATGAGATTCTGCCTTAGATTATCAATACGAGATCGTTTGATTTCTTTGATCATTATTTTGTTCTTAAACCCCATCGGCGAACATTGTTCGATTTGATCGGCCTCGCTTTCTCATCTGGAACCTATTGAATCTTAACATAAACATATTCCACTTTTTGTTAGTAGTACTTGTCCGATGTTTCCGATATCTAAACCTGCCAATGGATGTTCTGATCCTCTCAGGTTACGAGTTGCAAACATGAATATCACCTTCAGTGCATCATTGAATGGTACTACTTCTATGTTTTATGTCACATTCAATCCTTATAAACCATTTGTGATCTTCTTTTTGTTAAGATTTGATCTTCTTCTTCTGTTCATCTTAATATCAGTGATTGATTTGTAAATTGGGGTTTCTTACGCAGGTCACAGAGAAGCAAAGAGTGTCCTATTTGCTGGCAATTGTTTGTTTTGAGAGATCCTGCTAGGTACTCATTCATCTAAGGATAAAGATTTTTTTAGTTCCGACGATTTGAGTTTACTATACATAGATACTTTGCTCTCAATTAGGGGTCTTTACTAGTAGTATTGGTTCTTATTTTGTAGCCAAGAGCTTTTGGTAGCTGTGGAAAAGGAAAGATTGTTGAAAACCAAGAACATATCTTCATCATCTCCAATATCCATTCATCACTCTCATGAGGATTTTCACTCTGAAGAGGTTCGAAAGTTATCCAGTGTGCTTTAATAAAACTAAGGTCTTTTTGGTTCTAGTAGTTATTGACTAGGTAATGATATATTTCTTCCCAGTAGGAATCGCAGTTTAGCAGCTTTAATGAACAGTTCTTGAGGCATCTCACCGAAGCTGCTCATAGGCGTTGTTTGCTTCGCAGAAGGGGGGAGGGTCAAATATCCTCAAGTCTTGTTTCGTCCAGTGATCTTAGTACTATTCATCCTTCTGATTTGGCCAGTTTTTATCGTATCTCTGCTATTTCCCAAGTTGAAAACCTTTGTCCGAGTCCTGGCTCAATGACAGCATCCCCTGTCTCTCGTCACTCTTCCGCTCCTCCAGATAGCAACCACGCATCCAGGTATCGACTCTAACATGGGAAGCTTTCATGATTTATGCGGTTTCTTTTTGCTTAGGTTGTCTCTAATAACCAGCTTTCATGATTAGTACGGTTTCCATTTGCTTGAGTTGTCTCGAGAAAATGTGTATGTATGACTGCGCAATGCATATGTTCTTATAACCATGTCTGGTTGGGTGGATTTTTG
Source organism: Camelina sativa (assembly GCF_030686135.1). Taxonomy (NCBI): domain Eukaryota; kingdom Viridiplantae; phylum Streptophyta; class Magnoliopsida; order Brassicales; family Brassicaceae; genus Camelina; species Camelina sativa. The sequence continues at coordinate 17,933,573 of NC_141890.1, read as the reverse complement.
TCTCGATAAAATGTGTATTTCGCTTAATTACTTGTTGCTGATAAATAATTGAGATGCTTAGGAATTCTAGACCATGTCTCTACATTATGCGGCTTCTTCATGGAGAACGCTCAGGCCTTTTCCATTGATTAGAACTTACCTATACTCTTTTTAATATATCTTGTATCTGTCATCAGAATCTCCCCTGGCCTTTCTCCATCTCGTTCATCTCAAAGTCCAGATCCACGTGAAGCATCCTCTCTTCCGGAAGCCATAAAATCCAAACTAGCTGCTGCTTCTGCAAAGTATGTCAATCAATCCCTCCTCTTTTGTTCATAAGTTGGTTATAAAAACTGATTGGTACATGCCTGCAGGTACAAGGAATCGATCTCTAAAAGTAAACAAGGGCTTAAGGAGAAGCTACTTGCTCGCAATAACTCAGTAAAAGAATTGAGCAAAGGAGTCCAACGTGAGATGAATGCTGGAATAGCTGGTGTTGCACGAATGATCGAACGATTGGATTTTGCCTCAAAACGTTTTGGAGGGTCTGCTCATGTATCAACCTCCACTGCTACTGCTTCTGGATTCAATTTCTCATTCAAAGGGAAGCGTGTAGAAGCCAATACCAAGTCTAACAACAGTGGGGACAAAAACGAACCCCAAAAGCTGCAGGTTTCAAACTTCTCCGATTCTCCCAGTTTCTCTCTCGTCGTCTTGTACATTTGTTTCATTAAAACATAAAGCTATCGATGGGTCTCGCTAATGAGAATCGTTGAATTTCGTCTCAGGGTGGAGAAACGTGCTGAGGAAATCAGGCCTTTTAATGCAAGCGATGTACGTTTCCATTGTTTCAACTTGCCCGTTGGTCTTCGCATCCTGCATTGTTCAGAGCTCACGGTCTGGTCTCTCTCTCTCTCTCTCTCTCTCTCTCTCTCTCTCTCTCTCTCTCTCTCTCTCTCTCTCTCTCTCTCTCTCTCTCTCTCTCTCTCTCTCTCTCTCTCTCTCTCTCTATCTTTTTTCTCTGTTACTTTTGCGATGAGTACTTTAAGAAGGCTTAAATAAGCAACTGAGTAATCTTTTAATTACTCGATTTTCACGGAGTCAAAAACTTTATATTAATTTTATTTCTAAGGATAATGTTATATGTTTTTTCACGTAGAATTGGATTAGTCCGCTGCAACTTCAATCACTATTGCACTATGATTCTATTGATAGACAAGTTCACTGTTAAAAACAAAACAAAAAGGCAAGTCCACAAATAAAATATGAAAAATAGACATAAATATCTAATTTGATTAGGACATAAAACACCTGAATCTATCAGGTAAAGGCTTTCCACAGTTCTATAAAACCTTAACGACGTACAAAGTTTCAGACGTAAGATTAGATTTGTAGAGGGCCAAAACAAATAAGAAGGCTAAGTCAAATACACCAAACGTTGCAAACATAAGATTAGATTGTGGAGAACCAAAACAAGAAAGCAAAGACAGAGAGCTATGTCAGGAGAACCTTCTTTATGCATTAGAGGCTGTGGCTTCTTCAGCTCTTCACAGACAAAGAACCTATGCTCTAAGTGCTACAACGATTTCTTAAAGGACGAGTCTGCCAGATACTTAGCCACTTTGAAAAACAACTTGAAAACAGCAGCGGAGGCGGCTGAAGAGGTCACAGCCGAGGAGGTGACGGCCATTGAGGTGAAGAAGAAGGATAAGAAAAAGAGTAGTAGATGCAATACGTGCAAGAAGAAGGTGGGGCTGCTAGGGTTTCACTGTAGATGTGGTCACATGTTCTGCGGGTCTACCCGATACCCGGAGGAGCATTCTTGTCCGTCGGATTATAAATCTGCCGCCATACACGAGCTAACTAAACAAAACCCTATCGTCAAGGGTGATAAACTCTTCAGACTTTAATCACCCTTCGAATTGATGCTTGGTGTTCTTTTTTATTTTATCATCCGCGTAAATAATTTTTTCCAGTTCTTTTTTCTGTTCTTATAACTTAGAGTTATATATATCATCGAGTTTGTGATCAAAAACATTCTGTGTCGTGCTCGCGTTTCTAAGGAATAAGATGCCGAAAGAGTTAGGGGTTAAATCGAACAACAACAAAAGTCATCCTTAATTAAATGACAACAAATTCTTTTTTTCTTAAATATGTTGTACAAATAGAAAAATCATTAACAAAATATAATAATATTTTGTGGTTAATTTAATACGTATTTTTTTTTTAACACCATAAAATAAACTTCCATTAAATTGTGAATGGGTACTGATACAAATATAGTTAACCAATCAAACAGGTGGTACAGAATACACTTGATATACAGAAGGTAAGAGGCAGCTTGTTTTGACCATTGTGAGCAGCAGCATATAATTTCCCGATTTATATTATATAGCTATCAATGAAAATAATGATAGCTTAGACACATCCAATGTCTCAGATCAAAGAGAAGAGTGCCGAGATTATTATAATCCTCACCTAGTCACCTTTGTGAATCAAGTTGACCAATTCTAAGTTGTCTCCTTCAAACCAAACCTGTCGATGTCATTGGGCGCAGACCGTTTGGTGAGCTAGCGTTTAATATACCTGCAACGTAACAAAAAATACATATAAGAAAATTTGGATTTTAATGAGAAAGCCAATCACGTATCGGCTGATCAATCTTTAACACTTTTTAACTAAATTATCAAAAAACTGAAAACCTCAAGTAAGAGATTTTAATGATGTATAAAACCCTTTAAATATTAATTAGTTGGCTAATTCATTAAAAACATCCTCTCTGTATCTTCACATTAAAACCACAAAAAAAAACATCCAACTAGCTATATTATTAATCGAAAACCCTCAAGTAAGAAAAGCTAGTGAACAAAACCTTTTTCGTTTATAGTCCCCCCTACACATATATCTTGTTTAAATTCATCTTGTTGTTTTTGGAAAATGACATATGTCATAAGAACATGCATGTGTTTTTTTTTTTAAAGACTTAAAATGACATGGTTTTTGTTCAAAAACAATACAATATATTTTTCAAATGGCAGTCGTTTAAGGTTTTGATAGTATTATAGACAGAGGAGTTCTTTACACTAATATAGTTAACCTTCACAAATTCTTGTTAGTTGGTCACTGAGTTCAAATAAAATTTATCGTGATTGGTCATGTTTGAAGAAAAGTGTCGCCATTGTTAGGTAGAGAACGTGTAAAAAGTATCACGATAAAAACCAAAAAGATAGCGTGTGGGATCCGTGTTATGGTTTACTGTTTATCATTATAATATAATTCTTAGGTCTCCCATGATACCTCGTACCACTCTTTTGTTTTGTTTAAAGCTAAGCAAGTATTAATTGATTAAATAAAGAGAATAAAATATATTACCAAAGTACATGTGCATATATTAATGTAATTTTATAACCAAGTAATAACGTGGTGGATGTGCACGACGTCACATATATATATATATTTTTTTTTTGTCAAAACCCAAAACCGAGTATTATCCGTGTCTCAAATGGAGCAAAGGAGTGAAGAGACCTGTTCAAGTACCATTCAACATCACATACGTTGTTGATGAAGTCATTAGATGATATAACAATTACTCCTTACTATATGTGCAAGATATCTTACACATATGGAAGATTGTTTAATTAAATTAAATTACTTATCATATCATTAAATTGTTTTTATAAATGTCTTTTTAACTTACTTCGACTAAGAACACCTTTATCATGCATATTAAGCACATGGATAAAGGTATTTTTATTTATTTTATTATAAAATGATATTCTGAAAAGAAATATGAACAACATTTGCTATATATAATAATATATACATATATAACAGGTAATTCTATATTTATTTTTAATTAATAGTTATAAAGCATTGTTTACATTGAAGAAGCTATATACTTGCACCTACCTTTGATATACTGTATGTCTATCATTTAAGAGGTACAAGTTAACTTAAGTTTAACGTAGAGTTGGGCAAGTGGTTGAATGCAAGTAAGTCGAAGATATATATAGGCTCATATGAGGACACAAAAAGCATTCTTATGAGTGATCATATTCATATATACTGCGAGCTTTGATATATATTTTCTGATATTCCTGAAAAGAAGTGATCCAAAAGTTAGATCTATAGGAAGAGATTTCACATCTCATGCGAGAGCGCCACTACCCCACCACATCTTTGTTTTTATTCAACATGTTAGTCTACTATATATGATAATATTTACACCTTGGGATTTAACGCGTGGGAAGAGTAAACTACATTAATCAAACACCATAAATAAGTCAAGGGTCTTGTAGGGAGTAATGATAAAACTTTCAGTCTTTTTGCAGCTTGTCCTTGAGATTTTACTGAACTTATATGCTTTGGTAGAGAACTGTTTCTTCTGAAAAGATATGCATCTGATCAGTGCGGTGGTGGCTGCAAGGATGTTGGCCGGCGTTGTACAATCTAATACCGTAGAAGGCGAGGCCATCCCTTTCGGATCGTTATGGTGGATTATCTACGCTGGTGTCTCTTGTTTCCTCGTCATATTTGCTGGTATCATGTCTGGTCTCACCTTGGGGCTCATGTCTCTCGGTCTGGTCGAGCTCGAAATCCTCCAACGCAGCGGCACTCCAAAGGAGAAGAAACAATCAGGTGAGATGAGATCTCTCTTTTTTTTTGTTTCCCTCTCAGTTGAGATCATTAGGGAACTGCTTGTACATGTCCCTATGGAATCTTGATTTTGTTTGAATTCTTGAAATAATTTTTTTTTGTTGTTGTATGATTCAGCTGCGATTGTTCCGGTTGTCCAGAAACAGCATCAGTTATTAGTGACACTACTCTTGTTCAATGCTGTTGCAATGGAGGTGGTCTCTCATATCCTAATCTTTTCCTTTTATTCCCACAAGTTTATATATGATGACTAGATTAGTATGGATCCCAAACTAAACATGTATCACTTTGGAAACTTGCAGGGGTTTCCTATATACTTGGACAAGATATTCAATGAGTATGTTGCTATTATTCTATCTGTCACTTTCGTTCTATTTGTTGGAGAGGTATGATTTTCTTTTACCTCCAAAGTTTTGCTATTTAAACTTTAAGTTTTATCATGGCTTCCACTGAATTGACCACCGTTATTTCAGGTTATTCCTCAAGCCATATGCACCAGGTATGGACTGGCAGTGGGAGCTAATCTGGTTTGGCTTGTCCGCATCTTAATGATTATCGCTTACCCGATAGCTTTTCCTATTGCAAAGATGTTGGATTGGGTATTGGGACACAATGACCCTTTATTTAGGCGGGCTCAGTTAAAAGCTCTTGTATCTATTCACGGTGAAGCGGCTGGCAAGGGAGGTGAACTTACACATGATGAGACCACGATCATAAGTGGAGCACTTGATTTAACTGAGAAGGTACATATGAGAGAAACTATGTGAAAGGCAGAATTTAGTTCTTCTATAGAACTCTATTGTCTAACTAATAGTGAAATATAGTCATGCGTCTATCACACATCTCATCATATTTTTTTACTATGGAAACATTGCTAGCTTGCTAATATATCTAACTCATCAAATCTAGATTGATGGATATTTATGCAAACTCATAAACAAACTTTCTATTTATGTTATGTTTTCTCAATTTTTCCCTTTTTGTTCATATCTTTCTTTTAGGGTCAATTTAATTGTTTTTAGATTCAAAGATCTGATAGTATTCTATCATGTAGAGTCCTTATTCAGTTAATGAATCAAACAAACTTTCATAGCATTGCGAGAAATTTTTTAATGCAAAGTGGTATTTTGTTGGAGACAGACTGCGCAAGAAGCCATGACACCGATTGAATCAACCTTTTCCTTAGATGTAAATTCAGAGCTGGATTGGTGAGTTTGCTTCTCAACTATAGTAGTTTAGTGAAATGTTTGAGCGGACCTGTTATATGTCCTCTATTATTGTAGTAATCATTTAAGTGAAATGTATATGGTTATATGTATTCTTGATTCCGAACTATAGCAACGAACATCTTTTTTAAGCCTTTCTGGTGATTAATCTCGTAGGGAGGCTATAGGTCAGATTCAAGCACGAGGCCACAGCCGCGTTCCGGTCTATTCCGGGAATCGAAAAAACATTATTGGACTTCTCTTGGTATGTGTTATTGAATCTTCCACTACAAGAAAACAACATAAAACCGACAGGCATATCCGTCAGTTTTCCGTCGGAAACGATGATTACCGACAAATTACAGACGTAAATGTCTGTCGGTTCTAGAGCGTCGGAAAAAATAATCCGTCGGAAATCTGTCGGAAATTACCGACTGATTCCCGACAAGACAAATACCGACGGATAACCGACAAACATGTTGAGTCGATACACCGTCGGTAAATACCGACGGATTTCCGATGGATATCTTACCGACGGATTTCCGACGGATTATGTACCGACGGATTATGTACCGACGGGTTTCTGACAGCATTATACCGACAGGTTTCCGACAGCATTATACCGACGGGTTTCCGACGGAATATTTACCAACGGGTTTCCGATAGCACGAATACCGACGGATTTTCCGACGGTATTACCGACGGATTTTCCGACGGTATTACCGACGGAACTACCGACGGTTTCACGATTGATTTTCGAGAAACTCCGTCATTTCCGACAGAATACCGACGGAATGTTTTGAAAAAATTCGTCGTTTCCGACAGATTACTGACCGATTTCTTCGAAAAAGTCCGTCATTTCCGACTGATTACCGACTGATGTATTTTTTGTTTTTTTTTTTAAATTGCATAATTATTCAAATTTTAATACTAAATTTTTTGTTAAATAGAAATGCTTATATAATAATATTTAAAAATTTTAGGGAAATATTATTTCGTACAAACATGGAAAATGTTCTAAAAACCGAAAACATAAATATTTTACAAAACAAAGCTAGAATTCAGAAATCTAAAAGGCAGAATGTCTTGCCCGCATCTCGCTCATGAACGCTGCTAGATCCTCATCCCTCTTCTTGTTCTCCTCGTCCCTTTTTTTGTTCTCTGTTTTTTGTTCTTCCATTTCCTTTTCCAATGCTGCAATCCGAGCATCCTTCTCTTGCAGAGCTTGTTGGAACTCTTGTGTGGGAGCAAATGAGTAACCCGTTGATTGAGATAACGGGCTTTGTTGGGAGAGATTTCCAAGTCCAAAAATCCGTCCCTTGTTTTTTTCAGTTTCCTACACATTCATTTTAAAAAGTATTCAAACATTTTAAAACAAAACAAAGTAAAATCAAATTTAAAAAAAAAACAAATATTACCTCATAAAAAATCTCGTTTAATTTCTCTCTTCCAAGTTCAACAGTAGACTCCGATCCTTCAAAAGATTGTTGGGAACTGATTATCTCCTCTTGCCGCCTCCTCGAACTCTCAACAACCAGCTTAGCTCTACCATCTTGTATTTGTTTGGTCTTTTTGTTGGTATGCATATCCTCCATCAAAGTAATATGGTATGGTACCACACCATCCCTAATAGTTTAAAAGAAGTATTTTAATTATATAAAAATTGTCTTATTAATGATAAAAAATAACAACTATACGAAATCTTAAAACTTACAAGTTGGCGTTGTCGGGTATAGGCGCTAACTGGACCATTGTTGTGGGTTGCCATGCCCAACCCGCCACGGTCGCTTCTTCTATTCTGAGAATATTTTGAGGAAAGTGAAACTGTATTTACTTCACCCCAATATTGAATCAAACCTTGGAAGAGATCATCGCTCAACCCTTTTGGCACCTTTCCTTTCTTCCACTTTTGCTTCCACTCATTCAACATCTTAGAATATTGTCTAGCAGCCGCCTTCTTAAACTCTTTTCGAACGTTGTTGGTGATATCCGGATGCCAAGTGAAATCTTGCTAAAAAAAATAGTAAGATAATGCATTATGAGAAAAATATTATAAAACGATGTTATAAAATTAAAGTAATAAAGTTGAAAACTGTACCGCAAATTGCTTAAACCACATTTTTTGTTCTGACGAAGGCATCACTGAAAACTTTGCGTATGGTGTTTTGAGGATTCCATACATCATACGCAAAAGAGATTTTGTGATCCCATTATGCGAATCACAAAACCATGTGGTATTTGGAGCGCCATAAGGATCTAAGCGGGGGAGAAGTTCTCGTCCAGGTTGAGAAACAAAATCTTCAATGGTCATCTCCATGGGAGCATGTTGTGAAGCTTGTGAATCTGGAACGGGGCTATGACGTGAATGGGAACCACTAGCTTCTCCAGCAGCCTGGTTCCCACATGTGTTGGCAACATAAGAACCATAGTTTCTTTGGAAAAAAAAACAAATTTAGATCCTATATGAATATAGGGAAGAAAAAAAACAACAGAGGCACAAAAAGATGGTAAATAACATAAATGATTGTTTTACCAAAAACAAAAAAATTAGTTTTTTCCAAAAATAACAGTATTAGTTTTTTTCCAAAATCATTTTTAGTTTTTTTCTTCAAAAACTAAATTAATACATAATTTATAACATTAACACATATTTTACAATAATAACAAATAACTAAACTTTCAACCAAAAGAAAAAATTCTAGAAAAAAAACAAGATAAAACAATTAAACAAAAACCAAATCATCAAAAAAAAACGAAATCTAACACCCTAACAAAAACAAAAAACGAAATCCAATTCATCATTCATCAAATCATAGTCTAACAAATCACACTCCAACAAATCTAACACTCTAAATCTTCAAATTAATCTAAAGCCAAATCTTCATAAAATCTAATAAATATACCATAATCCTAAAAAAACTAACAAAAATTAAGGAAATATGACAAAAATGAGAGAACTTACACCATTCTTTAAAGAGAGCCGCCGGAGTAGATCCGCCGGAGTAGAGACAGCCGCCGGAGTAGAGAAATCCGCCGAAGTAGAGAATTCCGCCGGAAGGAAGAAAGCCGCCGGATGAGGGAAGAAAGCCGCCGGAATAGCAGCTGGTTTGGACGCCGGAATTCGCCGGATTGGAAGCCAATTCGTCGCCGGAATTTTGGTTGCGAGAGCGAGAGAGAGGATTCGTCGTCGTTATGTCGACGAGTGCGAGAAAGAAGATGAAATGACTTAGATTTTATCGATGTTACCGACGGAACATCCGTCGGAATTCAATAAAAATTTTAATTCCCCGCGATACCGAAAATTTAATTGTATTTCGTTCCCGGGGTGAAATTTCGCAATCCGTCGGTAATCTGTCAGAAAAAACCGACGCATTAGATATTAAAACCCTTAATCTTATTATTTTTCTTGACAAATATGCTTATATTATGTAGTTTATATTTTTTCTTGACAAATATGAGTAAATTATGAAAAATAAAAAAAAAATTGATAATTTAAAAACATTTACCCATAAGATATAATATCATTCTATTAGTACTTTAGGCAAACAACATATTCATTTTTTTAAAACACAAACTTTGAAGATTTTAGTTTAAAAGAAGATTATATAGTCATTGAAACTTCATACTTTATACATCTCTTATTAAATATGTGCGTTATAGAACAAAAATTAGAGGTTTTACAAAACTCCATCGGAAATCTGTCAGTATTCGTCGGTAAAAACCGACGGATTACCGACAGCACAAGGAAAACCGACCAAAATTTTACTAACCCGACGAAAGTTAGATATCCGTCGGTAACCCGTCGGTAATTCCTGACGGATTTGTTTTACCGACCGAATTACCGACGGAATTTACCATTTATTTTTAATTGATTTTTTTAATTATTAAGTTAATTACATTTATTTATTTTACTAAAAATTTTGGAAGCAAATATTTATTTTGGGTCGTCGGAAATCCGCGGTAATACGAAAAATGTAAAACAGACATATTTTCCGACGGAATTCCGACGTAATTCCGACGTAATTCCGACGGATATTCCTGACGGACTATATCCGTCGGAAATCCGTCGGAAAAAGTGACGGTTTTCCGATGAATAAAGTCTGTCGGTAACTTACCGACGAAAAAACCGACGAAATCATTCGGCGTCACATTACTGTCGGAAAGCCGTCGGTAATTTTCGATAGACAAATTTCCATCAGTACGTCCGTCGGAAATTACCCTGTTTTCTTGTAGTGTTCTTTGATCGTATGATTCTGTTGCTTACTTGCTTATATCATGTATTATATATTTGAAATTTTAAAAATATTTGTTTTTTAGGTTAAGAGTCTCCTCACAGTTCGCCCTGAAACAAAAACCTTTGTGAATTCAGTTTCTATACGCCGGATTCCCACGTTTTCCATAATTATTATAAACACTTTCCATTATGTTTCCTTTAGCATCTAGTGAACTTCTTATGTTGTTATTAAATAGGGTCCCAGCTGATATGCCATTGTATGATATACTTAACGAGTTTCAAAAGGGAAGTAGTCACATGGCCGCAGTTGTGAAGGTTAATGGGAAAAGCAAGGTTCTTCCTTCAACGTTGGATGAAATAAACTCAAATGGCAGTGATTCCACGTTGACCGAACCTCTGTTACTAAAACGAGAAGGAAACCAAGGAAACGTTATTGTCCAAATCGATAGGGTTTATAACAAATCGATAGAGTTCTCGCATACTTCAGAGGAGATTGAGGATGGTGAAGTGATTGGTATCATTACTTTGGAAGATGTATTTGAAGAACTTTTGCAAGAAGAGATTGTCGATGAAACAGATGAGTACATAGACGTTCATTAAAGGATTCGGGTGGCGACTGTAGCGGCAGTGGCCATTTCATCATTAGTGACTAGTGAGAGGTCCTTCGAGTCGGAGATTACTTGCCCAAAAAGGAACTGTAAGTAACACTCCCTTGCAAAATAATTTGAGAACATTGGAAGGTTCCGTTGAGATAAAAGTTGATTAAGTTTGTTTTGTATATTTTTGGTTGGGAGGATCAAAGATTCCAAAGTTATCTACTCGAGAAAAAGATTCACTGCTCGGAACTGTGGCTGGGCCTTCTCAGGTGAACAGCTAATGCTCTGAATCGATATATTTGTCCACTGTGTACGTGATTGCTCATGTGCAGAATTTGGGTTGTTTATATTTCAATCAAAAAATACTCTCTGCTTAAACTTAAGCCTTGTACGCTTCTATTATACCCTTGTGTTGTTTTTGTTTTAAATATCTCTTCTGTTTCTTTTTTTTTTTTCTCACTTCTTACTTGGGCATATTCAACTAATAAAGTTTTTTTTTGTTATATCTTAATTTTGAAACGTGGTCTGCCCCGATTGAGTTTTTTGTTTTCCCCAAAATACTCCTAAAACTAGATTATAACCCGTGCTAGAGCACATGTTGAAATTATTTTAATTTATATTATAATTTTAGAATAAAATATTATTTATATGATTATTTTTTAAAGTTTTTTTTGGAGCAAAGTTTTTTTGAATAAAGTTTTTTGGTTGAAATATGATGGTTTAAAAAGACACCTATTTTGTAAGTTTTATATTGTTAATTTTGTAATTTTATGTATGACAAATTGTTATGTTTGTTCTTTGTTATTATTTTATTTTTTGAACATGTTTCGTGAATTTTTTTTAATACAACACGTGATTAGGTAAGATTTTATTTTCAACTGCACAATGAGATCTAGGAAATCAAGATTATAGATTTTATTTCTTTTTAGGCCTAAGAGTATATTTTTATACCTAACAATATATATTTTGTAACAATACATTAAATAATAAATATTTTATTAAAGAAATTGTATAAATCATTGAAATATTCTTTTTAAGAGGATTATTTAGGATATTCTTAAGTGTATTCATATAGCCCACAAATTGACCAATTAATCTATAATATTTTTTTGTAACCAACCTATATTTAATCTATAACCTATTTTGTAACCAACTTATAAAAATTATATAGTTTACAAAAATAAGTTGTGTATTTTCATTTTATTATATAGGGGATATTTGTAGTTGTTAAGTTAGTTATGCTTATGCATTCAAAAAAATTGTTTCGGGATTTTTTTCAAGTGTGAAATGTATGCGTATAAGACCTAAAATAATTCGATGTTATCTTAAAATAATCAAATATTAATCCTATGTAAAACCACTCATATATATATATATATATCCATTTAAAAGTTTATAATAAAATAAATAAGTCTTTAGTGCAGTGACAAATGATAAGTGCACAAAGCACCAACATACCAGGGATTTTTTCTGTTGAGTAGAAAATTTATCTGGTAGACAATCATCTTTGGTTTGACCAACTATATGCCTGAAACTTCTCAAATGCAAACTCAATGGCCGAAACGTTTTATTAGTTTACGTTGTTCATTTGTGTTTCATTCAAACTTGAGCTTGTATAGTAAACGGTGTGGAAGACTTATTAACATATCGCATATGAATCAAACAACCAATGTCAATGTTTTAAAAGTGTGTGGAAACCATGAGCCCATCTTTGTTAAACTCAAAAGGATATCTTTTAATAAAAGAAGCATGTGAAACCTGATATGTCCGGAATGTCTCAAAGAATCTCTTGTAAAACCTCACATGTCCAAGACAAATCAAAATAAGTATCCATCTTTGCTATATATCACCTCTGTATTTTCTTTATCATGAACTTGTAAGTACTCTAAGCCTTTCTCAAAAACTTTCTACCCAAATAATATCTTGTCATTCACCATTGGATGGGAGGTACGTCTCTCAACATAAGTATGAAATGCTTCTGATTCCATATCGCACCACTATTTATCTTACGTTCCGGGTTGTATTCGTAAATCTCTACTAAAAAGGATAGCTTTCGATATTTCTTTGTGGTGTCTCTCAATCCCCTCTCTGGTTACCCTATACTTACTCTTAGAACACAACGATTTCTTGCTAGTAGCGTGATGGCATTTTTTGCTTTAAGCAAAACCTATTCTTATTTCATCTAATAGCCTGATGAGGCTATGCCTCTTTTCCTAATTCTCCTTTTCCACTTACTAAAATATAGAGTGAACTGAAGGATTGGTCAACCACTAACCAATTCTCCATACACAACTCCACTTGACCTTTAGCTTATCACATTCATTATCTTTGGTCAATTCTTTCATTTCCCTAGCTCTTGGCTTATAATTGACGTTAATTATGACGCCTATCAGTTTTCAAAAAGTTTTTTTTTTGGTATACTTGTATTTTCCTTCTAAGATTACTTTAATTTATTTATTTTAAGGTGAGCTATAGCATACTTAGCCATTAGGATAAACTTACAGTAATTATTAAATACAAGCGAGATAGTAACGATTAAAGAATTAGAAATAAATTGCCTTTATTCGTAGTTTTAAATACAATTTGTGTTATGTATATATATTAGTACTAGATTAGGACCAGCATGATGCGCGGGTTTTAAAAATGTGTGCTACTCCTTCTTCTGTCCCTAATAGATTGATGTTTTGACATTATCACACATATTAAGAAATAAGTTAATTTGTATTTATAAATTAATTTATAATTACTTTTGAGTAGATAGAGAAAATATAGACTATTAAATTAATGACATATGATAAAAACATAAAGTAAAAAAATTATTTAATTTTTTTTTTATCTACGACATCAACCATTTAGGGACAAAAATATATCATAAAACATCAATCTATTAGAGACAGAGGGAATAAAATAAAATTTTGAAAGAATATATTAATATTTTTTGTAAATGAAATATATTTTCTAGAAATAAATATATAAATATTCTTAATTAGAGATAAGTTTTTACTTTAATACACTAAATTATAGTTTTATATTTTAAAAATATTATTACAATTCTTACAATAATCTAAATCTATATTATCAGTCACCAAAACTTTTTTCAAACATTAATCATTACAAATATTATTACAGTAGGTCAAAGCCTGGACTAAGAAGAGGAGTAGATAGTCAACCAAGGACCAATATTGTTAAATTTCAAAAACGTTCCGCAACTTATTCATGTTTTACATGGAAATAACCCATCAAAACATCATCTTATTAGAATCCACTTACAATTTTTACTTTGTGTTTTACCACTAAAAAATGTTCTTACATCCGAAAATATTTTATTGTTAAAGTTTTCTCTTATCACCACATATAAAATGACTTTGTGAACAAATTAAACCAATTTTTGTTCAATTATTTTCAATTTGACATAGTTCCTTTTCACCACTAAGATTTGTTTATGACAGTTTGTATAACCACTAAAATATTCTTTAAAATTGTACTAAAAAAATATTGTAGATAAAAAGAGCAAAAATATCTACACGATTGCAATGAATTTATGACCAACCCACTAAAATTTGAGAAATTCAAAGATAGTTAACTTGATATAATAAAAATTAAAATTATAAATTATAAGCACGATGATATATGAGTCTTAGATAATTTAGAAATATAAAATATAAACAAAAAAACAATTTAAAAATACTACAACATTAAAAATATTAAGAAAAAAATAAATATTTATCTTACATATCCCTAACTAAAGTAAAAAAATCAAAATAATATATTTTAAAATCATCACGAATTTCTAATAAGAAATCAAATTTAACTAACTAATATAACTAAAATCTAAAAATATTACAACTTAATTATATTAAAATATTAAAAAGAAAGAATTAACAAATATTGATAGTTAGTGGATTTCTTTTTTACAATAGGTTTATAACTTTTTCTTTTTAATTTTTAGTTTTTTTTAATGTTTTAGTAAATTCTAATTGACACATGCTGACATCTTATTAATACAAGTAACATATGTCACAATCTTGTTAACGAGTAATTTTATTTTTTAATAAATATTGATCTTTTAACCAAAGAAATAAAATTCAAAATAATATTAAAAGATATTTTAAAATCATCACGAATTTCTAATAAGAAATCAAATTTAACTAACTAATATAACTACAATCTAAAAATATTACAACTTAATTAAATTAAAATATTAAAAAGAAAAAATTAATAAATATTGATAATTAGTGGATTTCTTTTTTACAATAGGTTTATAACTTTTTCTTTTTAATTTTTAGTTTTTTTTTAATGTTTTAGTAAATTTTAATTGACACATGCCAACATCTTATTAATACAAGTAACATGTGTCACGATCTTGTTAATAAGTAATTTTATTTCTTAATAAATATTGATATAACATATCCTTAACTAAAGAAATAAAATTCAAAATAATATAAAAAAATATTTTAAAATCATCACGAATTTTTAATAAGAAATCAAATTTAACTAACTAATATAACTAAAATCTAAAAATATGACAACTTAATTAAATTAGAATATTTTTAAAAAATTAACAAATATTATAGTTAGTGGATTTCTTTTTTTACAATAGGTTTAGAACTTTTACTTTTTATTTTTTAGTTTTTTTTTAGAATTAACAAATATTGATAGTTAGTGGATTTCTTTTTTACAATAGGTTTATATCTTTTTCTTTTTAATTTTTAGTTTTTTTAATGTTTTATTAATTTTAATTGACACATGCCAACATCTTATTAATATAAGTAACATGTGTCACATTTTTGTTAATGAGTAATTTTATTTCTTAATAAATATTGATCGGACATATCCTTAACTAAAGAAATAAAATTCAAAATAATATAAAAAATATTTTATAATCATATCCTTAACTAAAGAAATAAAATTCAAAATAATATAAAAAAATATTTTAAAATCATTTCGAATTTCTAATAAGAAATCAAATTTAACTAACTAATATAACTAAAATCTAAAAATATTACAACTTAATTAAATTAAAATATTTTTTTAAAAAAGAATTAACAAATATTATAGTTAGTGGATTTCTTTTTTACAATAGGTTTAGAACTTTTACTTTTTAATTTTTAGTTTTTTTTTTTTTTAGTAAATTTATAGTTGACACATGTGAACATCTTATTAATACAAGTAACATGTGTCACGATCTTGTTAATGAGTAATTTTGACATCAAACTTTATATAATAAGATTAGAAAATAAAACATCATTGATGAATTGCATTGCTGTCAAATCGTTTTAACCATTCATCGATATATAATTATGCCTAGAGTCATCATCTGACTCTACCATTCATCGATCATTCAGTTCTTTTTTTTTCCCTTTATTTTTTAATTATTGTATGATATCGATTGGTCTTGAAGAACATATATATCGCCATCGTTAGGTAGAGAGAACGTGTGAAGTATCTCATAAACAGATAAACTCAAAGAAAAGAGACAGTGTGAACTCCGTGTTAATGTTGATTATTCCTAGGGCTTCCCATGTTACCTAGCTGGCTAGCTCGAACTCTTTTTTATCTTGTACCAACTGCGTATTGATTAATTGAAAACATTAAAATACTGTATCATTGAAAGAAGTACATATGAAGCGGCATGGCCACGACATTACTTTAATCCCAAGTATAACATGATGGGAAGTCATTGAAAATTTGAAATCATATATAATATATGTTGATCTGCCATGAATTCGAGTAATTATCTAACACACTTAATCGTGAGATACTATATGTGAGTTGAATCCATTAACACCATTACTACACTAAAGATTTGTGAGACTTATAAATAACTAAAGCGGATTAATGTTTGTTTAGTTTAAGAAAATAAAAATTGTAAATCATAATACAAAAATAAAATAAACTAATTAAATTTATAAGATTAAAATATTGGGTCATAAGGTATTTCAGAAATTAATGACTAATGAGAAAATGATATATTGAATTCAGTAATTAAGAAGAGTTCTAGAACATGAACACAATAATAGACTAATTCTTTTTCAAGATATTAGGTCATCTCCAATGGGTAGAAACATACTAGGTTGCTCAAACATAATATTTTATTATTTTTAATTATTTATTTAAATTTTAAATTAAAAATAAAAAGTTAAACCAATAATAGCTTAACATATGTTAGATGGATGTTAGCAATGTTTTTGAAGTTGCTCTTTTGAGAAACAGTTTTCAGTCTCACTCATTCTTTTAAATATTTTATATTTTATTTTTTGCTGAGCAACTTTTCCAACTTCTCCCACTAGAAGTGATCTTAGAAACTAAATTTGACTATTAGTTTTCTAAACTTTCATTTGCACCCTCCTAGCCAAATTCGCATAACAATCAAGTTCATTAATTCCAAGATGCGTCCTAACATCAATTCATATTAGTTCATGCATTCTATCAAACACTTTTGATACATAAACAAACCTAGTATCTAGACCAATATGTTCAGTCCTATTCTATCATGAATCAAAGAACCTAAAGATTAAGAACTCCAAATAGCAATCAAAACATCAATGCAATGAATCCCCTAATTCGAATCGTAAAACCCAATAAAAGAACTACTCACACATACTAAATTGAACAACACAAAGAGATGAAGAAGACACAATAGATCAATAAAATAAAATGAGAAAAAAGGTTTAGAAATATTTTCCAAATTATGAAAGAGGATGAATGAATCTCTAATCTCCAGAAATAGCTTATAAAGGTATCAAAATGCAGAAAAACTCAGAAAAATAGAACGTGTCCTGCTAATTACGTTTTTGAGGTATTTATATCCTTATTAAAATAAAAGAAGTAAAATAAAATTGAAAATAGACAAATTCAAAAAGGTTATAAGTGGCTCGATGATAGGCAGAAAGACAACAGACTTCATCAAACTTCTATAGACTTCTGCAGATTTCTCCATACTTCTCAAAACTTGTATATAAACTTCACTAGACTTCCCCATACTTCTCAAGACTTGTGTTGTTTGTGCACAAACTTCACCATGCTTCAACAGGTTTGTCCAAACTTCATGGTTCAATTCAACTATGTAGATGTCTAAAAGTCATTTCCTGCTTTATGTTTATTTGCATCCATAATTACTCATTTTCGTAAAAAGTATCCTAAAACCTGTAAAGACTCGATAAATAATTAAAAAACTTCAAAACACACTTTAACTTAATAATATAAATAAAATAAAAGAGAAAACAAAGACTCAAGACTGATAGAAACACCATATATCAAATACAACCCTAAAATTTTAAAAATATGTGCAACAAATGTATAATATTAGATAATATAGTTTAGGATAATCTAAGGGTTTGCTCAAAATGATGAATGAATCTTATATCCGGTAAATTACGGTGCTTTTAAATTTGACGTGTTTTGATATAATTTATCATCTGGTACGTCCGTAATAAGGTTATATATATTTTTATAACATATGTTTTAACGTTTATCGTATGTCACAAAATAAAAAGATATCTTATGTCATTTGGTTATTGAGTTGCTGAATACATTGAGCAAGTTGATTGTTATTTCGATTCTCCGTGGTTGCAAGCATAAGAATTCGCTTTCGGATAGATACAGAGTAAATAGAAATTAAAACAAGTCAGATTTAATGTCTCATACTCTCATGGATCTTTTTACTCATGTTAATATATATATAATAATAATAATGATAATAATAATAATAATAATAATAATAATAATAATAATAATAATAATAATAATAATAATAATAATAATAATAATAATAATAATAATAATAATAATAATAATAATAATAATAATAATAATAATAATAATAATAATAATAATAATAATAATAATAATAATAATAATAATAATAATAATAATAATAATAATAATAATACTGTATGTGTAATGCTCCGACCACAATTTTAGTCAGTTTATGTTATTTTTTTGGTCTGTTAGCTCATATTTTTCCGATGGTTAGTATGCTATTTTCATAAAATTCGAAAAAATTGTTTTGGTTAGTTAGCTCGTATTTTTCTGATGGTTGGTATGCTATTTTCGTAAAATTCAAAAAATTTGTTTACCGATGTTATAAATTACTACATAATCTCTTTTTTTGTGTGTGTTTTGATCTCATTCATACAGGACCGATAATTACTTTTTAGTAGATTATTTATTTTGAAACTTTCCAATTCAAGTATGCTTAACTGTATAATTCTCTCGGGTTGATTGACCAAATAGATAAGTTAAATTTTACTTATGTCTATTTACCATAATTATTTGTTTTGATATATATGTTGAGTCTTACTTGTAACAGTTAACTGTCTATTTCACTACTAATCTGAATAAATGATCTCATCTCTTTATCGAAACAATTATTTTTGTAACTTTATACATATACTAGATAGTTATCTCTATTGTGCTGTACAGTACGGAAAAATATTTGTCTAAACTTTACTGTAATTTGTTAGTTATAAAATGATAGTAGAAGTTTTACTTGATTTACACTATACTTTTTATAATTTTTTACATTTAAATTACTTAGTTTCATACTCTAATTTCAACCCATTTTCGATAAATGATAAACTGTTCAAATAATCCATGAATCATATAAATTTGGTAAAATTCAGAAAATAAAACAAAACCCGTATTGAAGCGTTCGTGTTAAGAAATCTCGATTTAACTTTTTTTTAAGTTGTATATACTATATTGAATAAAATGTAATATTTATGATGTCACTGCGTCGATGCACAATGCAAAAAAATATTTAATAAATTAGATATAATATTTTATATTTTAAAAATATAAGCAATGGTGTATCTTAGTTTTAAAATATCTTTGTCAATGTCATTATTAAACGATTTAGAGATGCATATATTTAATCAGTTTTATAAATTAAATTAAATTTATATTTACTTTATATAGTTTGTTATTGTTTCCTAAGATTTTTGAAACAATAAATAAAATCTGTTAAATATTTTCATTAAATAATTTTAAAAATATTGTTTATTACTTTATAAACTACTGTAAAATTTTCTTTTGTCAGTTATTAAATTAATTAAAATATAATGGCATTTTTTGTAGTCTACCATAGGTAAGATTAAACTTCTAACAACATTGATTAAATAAGTATATAGTGATTCTCTCTTATCAATTAGCACAATTTTACTAACAGTATCATTTTACTAACATGTGTGTGTCTATAAACTGAAAATTAACTAATGTTGAAAATTTATCAGTAAATTAATTTTCAAAATTTGATACTCATTTATACATAAAAAAAAGTTAAGCCGTTAAAAGATAAGAAGAAACTAAATCGACGTTGCCGTAAAAAAAAAAGTAAAAGTAAGCGTATATATACTGTCTGCTACTCTGCTTGGGTATAAGATACTCTTGCATGCTATTTCCTACATATCGACTTTTTCGTTGTCTGATAAAGCGAATTTGAAAGGAAAAGAAAATAAAAAATGATCAAGAAATAAATTTTAATGTTGACAAGATCAGAGTTAGAAAGTTTTATTTATTATTGATCTAAGCTAAAGTTCAGATCATTTAGTTTGTTTCAAATGAATTATTATATATATAACTCCCCCTGTTTGAAGAACAACATGGCAGCCATCATATTGGTTAGGTAGAGAGGACGAATAAAGTATCTCATAAACCCTAAAAGAAAAAGCGACCGTGTGAACTCCGTGTTAAGGTTTAGTACCTCGGACTGTTTTTACTTTTTTTTTTTGTCTTAATGTAAGCAAGTATTAATTAAATAATACCAAGTAGCCATGTTAGTGCACGAAATTATCAATTATAAATTGCGCCTTCACAGTACTCATTCTATCCATTCCCTAGTTTCAGATACAGATACATTATCAAAAATTTTAAAAGGTCCTAATGTCGTCTAATGGGAGAGAAGTGGACTTAACAATCTCGTCGGCTAAAAACATCAAGAACGTGAACTGGCGCAACGGGCCCAACAAACCGTACGCTGTCGTATGGGTCGATCCGAGGAACAAATGCTCCACGAGAGTCGATGAGGATGGTGACACGTCTCCATTTTGGAACGAGAGACTTGTCATCCCCTTGCCTCCCGACAACAATGTTGATGACGGCAAGCTCTGCATCGACATCGTACATGCAGGACAAGAAGAGGACACCAAACCCCTCATTGGTTCTGCCAAACTAAGCCTCCGTGATGTTCCCGAGGAGGTTGGCTTTGGTGTACCCTTCGTGAAAACCCTCAAGCTCAAGCGTCCTTCTGGCCGTCCTCAAGGCAAACTCGATGTCACTGTTACCGTTCAAGAACCTCGCTATCACCCTGCACCAAGATCCTACCACGCTGAGCCATACGGTGTCCATCAGGCGCCGCCGCAACCTGATTACGGTGCCCAGTATGCGCCACCGCAGTACCAACACGGTGGCCCACCTGTGGGTGGATACTCCGGGTACGAACAGTCAGGTTACGAGCACAAACCCGAGAAAGAGAAAGAGAAGGACAGCAAGTTTGGTGGGATGGGAACGGGGCTGGCTATTGGAGCTGTCGCCGGAGTTCTTGGTGGGATTGCGTTATCCGAGGGATTTGATGCGATGCAAGACAACATTGCGGAAGAGGCTGCGGAGAAGGTGGAGGATGATCTTGATGAAGGAGGAGATGATTCTGACGGTGGTGACGACTCTGACGGCGGTGGTGATTCTGATTAAATCTCATCCCTAATCCTTATCATCTATCATCGAATTCTCTATTAGCCATCTCATTCACTTTTCTGTTTTTTATTTTTATGTTCAAGTTTTCTGTTCTTGTGTTACCGCTTTTCGAGTCATTGTATTTTCAATAATCAATTTCAAAATAAATTTCGTTTATACTAATCACTAATATTTAAACGTTAGTGAAAGTTAATCTGTAGAGATGTCCACGATATATATATTGCCCATAGCAGAACTACCTAGATCACATCGCTGTATCTATATTGCCTCGATGTTAATTAATCCTATTATTGACGACGTATTGGTAGGATGGATCTTGTGGATGGTTTAGACTGGTCGTTGTGACAATATTATATCTGCACCTTAAGTATGATGGGACATGTTGCAATAAAAAAGAAAGGAAAAGATTTCTTAATAAATTTTGAATATAAAATAAGAAAAATTACCTCATAACATTTGGTAGCGTCAACGTAATGTTACTAGGTCGGATTATTAAAGTACAATGAAAGACTTATAGTTCTAGGTTCTAGCTCGTATTTTGATGACGTCAAATTCTCAACCGTTGTTTCGATTATTTATTGGGTTAGACAGTCTACAGAAGTTCGATAGAATATAGTCATATACAAATAACAAATAACCAAAAATGAAAATGAAAACCAATTAATTGAACTCAACAAAAAAACAACAGCTAGTGACACTTTGGAATCTAAAATTTGCGTGTTGGGATACAGAAATTCCATATAGGTAAAAGTTGAGTTGGGAATTGCTTTGGATGATAACAGTAAGATAATACGCTTGATTGATTGTCGCTTTAGAGTCATTCCACAGTCATATTTTGGTCTATATCTCTATATCTAGAGCAATTAGAGCATGGTCATTATACATTCTCAACTGAGTGTTTCTATCTTTTAATTATATTAAAAATAATACTAATTTCTTCACACCCTTGTTTTTTATTTTTGTCCTTCCATTAGTCATTCTTGGGTGTCTAATTTTTTTAATTAAAAATGTGTTTAACGTATATTTTATAATATTATAAATGTTGGTTATATAATGTATGAAATATTAGGAAAATAAAACTAGAAACTGTAAGTATAGTAGAATACATTTATTAAAAAACAAATATATTACATTAAAAAAACTTTAAAACATATATTACAATCCTAAAAAAAAAAAAAAACTTACAACTGAATATAATAATTAAAAAAAAACATAGAATGATAAAAACATATGAAAACATTATAAATAACATAATTAGCATCGGTCTAATCTTGACGTGTGCCAAATTTATGCTAGATATGTTTAACCAAATCAGCTTTCAGCCGTCGATGTATTGTTGTATCACGAACTTGATTCCAAGCGCTCCATAGTAGAATGCAATTCACTCCCAAAAGGAACCACCCTTTTGCCCATTGCCCACGAGTGGATCTTTGATGGTGTTTAACCAACCACTGATCAAGACAATATCTTCCTGGGCAGTCCATCGGATTCTAGCTTCCCTTGAGTTTTCATCTATCTCTTTGGTATCACTAAATTGTGTACTAAACTAAACGATAGGTGATGAGCTTATTTGAATAGGTGATGAGCATATTTGAATAGGGGATGAACTTGTTTGGATAGGAGGAGAAAAAGATGGAAGAGATTCTCGATTATTCACCCCTTGTTGGCTACTCAAAAGGTCTGTAAAATTTAGAGAAAACCTAAATGAATTGCTAGACTTCATGAAAATGAAAATGAAAACCAATTAATTGAACTCAACAAAAAAAACAACAGCTAGTGACACTTTGGAATCTAAATTTTGCGTGTTGAGATACAGAAATTCCATATAGGTAAAGTTGAGTTGGGAATTGCTTTGAATGATAACAAAAAGATAATAGGCTTGATTGGTTGTCGCTTTAGAGTCATTCCGCAGTCATATTTTGGTCTATATCTCTATATCTAGAGCAATTAGAACATGACTATTGCAAATCCTTAAATGAGTGTCTCTATCTTTTGATTATATTAAAAATAATACTTATCTCTTCACATCCTTGTTATTAATTTTTGTCTTTCCATTTATTTTTTGTCTTTCCATTTGTCATTCTTGGGTGTCTAATTTTTTTAATTAAAAATGTGTTTAACGTATATTTTATAATGTTATAAATGTTGGTTATATAATGTATGCAATAGTAGGAAAATAAAATTAGAAACTGTAGGTATAGTAGAATATATTTATTAAAAAACAAATATATTACAATAAAAAAACTTTGAAACATATATTACAATCTTAAAAAAAAAAAACTTACCATTGAATACAATAATTAAAAAAAACACAAAATGATACACTACAAGAAAACAAGCCATTTGTGACGTCCAAAAGAGACTTAAAATGGTCGCAACACAGCCATTTGTGACTATTACGAGACTATCTAAGTTGGTCGCTAAAAAACGGTCGCAAAATATAATTGTCGCAATATGGTGGCATATTTGCGACTCTTTTAAGACTGATAAATATGGTCGTATAAAAGCAACGGTTTAGAGACACACAATAACAGTCGTATATTTTGAAACAACGGTCGCGATATTGTCACATATTTGCGACTCTTTTAAGACTAATATATATGGTCGTAAATTTTTTATCTCAACTTAAAGTGATCTCAAAACAGCTGCTAATTTGCGACTAAAAAGTGACTTGTAAAACAGTCGTATATAAACGACTACGTCGTGGAGTTGTATATTAACGACGTTTTAATGACAAACTAAAAAAAAAACAAATTTGATTTTATTAAATCAATCAAAAATAATTAAATTAAAAGTATTATTTATTTCTTAAATTCATTATAAACAGTAAATACAATATCAACATTTTATGTTTATATTTGAAGGTTATAAATTAAAAAATAATTATGTAGAAAAAAAAATTACAATGTCTATTTTATTAAATCAACTAATTAAATAAACTAAAATACATATGATGTTGTGGTTGGCCGGTGAAAAGCTTAGTTTCCGGCAAGTTTGTGGAGGAACGAGACGGTGGAGGAAAAAGCGAGTGAGAAGAGGATTGTGGCGGCAGAGAGAAGATGCAGCGGTTGAAGATCTAGATGAACGGCAGAAGCTTCGAGTTGTGTTGGTGGTAACCGACGGTGGAAGCTTCAAGACGCGGTGCTGTTGAACGACATTAGCTTCGAGATCTGTTGGTGATGAACGACACGAAAGCTTTCAGATCTGCTAGACTGAAGCTTCAAGATGCAATGGTGGTGAACGGTCAAAGGTGTGGCCGAAAGTGCAGATCTGGTAGACTGAAGCTTCAAGATGCAGATGTGGTTAACGGAAGTTTCAAAATTTGGGGAAGAAGATGAGAGAAGAATTGTTGAGAAGGAGAAGAAGGAGAAGAGGAATCGTTGAGAAGAGAAGGTGAGAGATTCAATTGTTTGAAGAAAGAAAAAGGGAAATAGAAGGAGAATATTTGGTCCGTTAGATATAAATCTATCAACGGTGGATATTAAAATAATACTACAATCCTTGTCTTCTTAGATTAGCGAATGAGAAGCTTTCAATTTTTAAGTCAATAAAATCCAAATAATTTTGTATAAACATTATTATTATTTCATTTTGATTAAAATAAATGGAACCAATAATTATAATGATAATCTAATTTTTCTTATTTTTATTCTTTTTAGGAATTGGGGTTTAGGATTTGAAAATGATTAGATCAGATTTAGATTTTAAAATAATCAAACTTAGGCTTTTTTGTTTTGAATTTAAATTTTGGACTCGTATACAATAAATGTTGGAATTATCTACTTCCTGACCAAAATTGTTGATATCAAGCACTAATAAACACTTACTCATAATTGCATTCTATAGTATAAAGCGTGAGTATTTATGGTGATATTGTGACCTAAATGCGACTATATTTTCTAAAGTGTTAGATTGCTAATTTAGTTGCAAAGTCGTGGCAAATATGCGACTGTTCTGTGACTACATGTAAAAAATGTTGAAAAAGTCAATATGCTTGAGTGAAACAAAACCTATATATAATGTTACAATCACTCAAGTGACTATATTAAACATAATCAATTAGTTTAATGAAGCACAACATCTAATTGAAAAGGAAATTAAGAAATTTCAAAACCATTAGTTAACATTGCATATAACACTTGTGTAATATTTTGAAAACTTGTGTAAACCATAGAAAATTTAAAGTTTTTAGTTGTATAATAATGATTCACTATCTATAGTAGTTCAAATTACTCTAGAAACCTTA